>NC_069137.1:10196219-10259934 GCF_026914265.1 Mya arenaria | reverse complement strand
TACTTATAACCATCAGCTTTGTCAAAATTTGCCCAAACTAAATTTTCAAGATATATTAATCAGTCTCAAACAACAACAACACAACATCTCAACTATATACCCTCTCTGTTTCTGTTGGCTTTGTACCGTTCAACATATTGCCCTGAGTACAGTAAAGGTGTTTGCGGCGCTGGTCCCCTGCTTGTTTGTGTATGCGCTACGATGTAACTGGTATCTGAACAATTGATCTGATGTCTGGCAGGATTAGTGTCCACTGTATTCAACCTGCATAAGGAGTAAAAACAAGCCTGATCCGACAATCATTTAAACTTATAGCATATCCAATATCAGGTTTCCTGTTAGAGTACAACGAGATATTCATATGTGTTCATAGATCTCAATTATATTTATTTGATTTGGTCAGCCACCGGTGGAAATACAATCATGGATAAGTGTTGATGCTGTCAGTTTCCCAAAGACTGACCTTTAAGAAAGGTAAAAATATAAAAACAATACACTTGCATAAGCGGTCTGTTCTCAGTGATTTTTATTTCATTGTAAAGGTAACGACATAGATCACACGGTTGATAAAGTCAGACTGGACCAAAATCAAGATGAGGAAGGCGTGGAAATTACAGATGCTAGGCGTGTCTACATGTTCTGCATTGTAATCTTGTTTAAATTATGAGTCTATTTCTGTCTGATGTGATTTGATTAAAATGTATAAAACACGTCCAAAGGAGATTTTCAAAAAGTATTGTAATAACACATGACTTATGACATTAGAGTAGACCTTAGTGTCATTGCATTGTTGTTTTAAGTTATTAACGGTCAAGGATTTACGGCGTGTTTAAATATCCCTATTTTTGTATAATAAATCATTTTCTTTTCGTAATACCTAAAGGATGTAATGAAAAGTAGCAAGTATACGCCTACATAGAAGACATTCAATTATATACTTTCTATTTATCCCAGTACGTGTGATCTATATATATATATACAAAATCTTAACAGTTGAAAACGATGAAAGTGATCGTATATAGCTCTCTGAAAAATAACAAACGCACCAGCCCACAAAAACACGCACACACACACACACACACACATACACACGCACGCACGCACGCACGCACGCACAAAGGCACTCACAAAGGCACGCAAAAACATTGATGCATAATGGTGTTAGACTCTCAAATGCTACTATATGACATGTTCATGAAAATATTTTCCCTTATATATACAGACTAATAACTGAGCTTTTTTGTTGCCGTGTAATTTTATAATAACTATGCCGGCTAGAAAATCAGTCCGAAGTAACAGACACCAGGGGCTAAACTCATGTATATGTTCCCTGATGCTTAATGAAATTGCTTCATCATAACGAGACACTCATCTTTAAAATCAATTCATACACATGAATAACAAACATAAATATTGAGTGATTAACCTTTAACTTCTAACTAAAAAATGCATTTTTAAGAAAATATTATATACTGATAACAAGATTGTAACCGTGTATTTATTAGTAAAAAGCGCAATGAAAATAATTAAATAAATGGTAAATGTTAAAAAAATAATATGCTGTGATACACTATTGTCTCATTAGGTAGAAATAAAGTGTGTTATATTCATGTCTTTCAAATTAAACTCGATATCCTTTATACGAACCATTATTTCCGACTTTTATTCATCGAGATATTACATCATATCCTGATTTTCACACTTTAACGCTTTACGTACGGTTCTCGTCCAGCATTGTTTCTTATCAAATTAGAACATCCTTCATTCAGACTGTTAAAAAATACTACTACTTTTAATGATTTATCGATTGCCTGGTTCATTTCATAAATATATTTCTGATAGCCAACTTGAAAAATAAATAACATGCGTTTTATTCCACAAGCCAAGAGGTCAAAATAAATAAGAATCACCTTAATTAGTTTAAAAACGACATAATTATCGTCAATTTTGGAAATTAAAAGAATATTGTCCAAACAAGACTGGCCAAAAGTAAATAAAGCAGTAATGAGAATTACCATTGAACTAAAATTATTACAAATGAACTAACAATGATTGCAACTGAACTAACAATGATCGCCACTGAACTAGCAATGATCGCCGTTGAACTAACAATGATCACCGTTGAACTAAATGATCACCGTTGAAGTGACAATGGCAACCAATGTACTAACAATGATCACCACTGAACAAACAATGATCAGAACTTAACTAACAATAATTACCATACAAATAAAATTGTTCACAGCTGAACTAACAATGATAACCACAGAACTAACAATGATTACGATTAAACTAACAACGATCACCAATAAATTAACAATGATCACCACTGAACTAACAATGATCACCATTGAACTAACAATGATCACCACTGAACTAACAATGATCACCATTGAACTAACAATGATCAACTTTGAACTAACAATGATCACCATTGAACTAACAGAGATCACCAGTTAACTAGCAATGTTCACAACTGAACAAGCAATGATCACCACTGAACTGGCAATGATCCCCGTTAAACTAACAATGATCACCGTTGAACTAGCAGTAATCCCCGTTGAACTAACAATAAGCCCAGTTGAACCAACAATGATCAACGATAAACTTACAATGGTTACTAGTGAAGTTACAAATATTACCACTGAACTAACAATCATCACCACTGAACTTACAATGATCACCATGGAACTAACAATGATCACCACTGAACTAACAATGATCACCATGGAACTAATAATAATCACCACGGAACAAACAATAATCACAGTTAAACTAAGAATGATCAACATTAAACTAACAATGATTACCACTGAACAAACAATAATTAACACTGAACAAACAAAGATTGCCACTGGACTAACAATGATCGCCGTTGAAATAACACTGTTCACTGCTGAACTAACAATGATCACCATTGAACTAAAAATTATCACCGTTGAAGTAACAATGGTAAACGCTGTACTACCAATGATCACAACTGAACTAGCAACGATTACCATTAAATTAACAATGATCACCATTGAACTAACACTGATAACAATTGAACTAACAATGATCACCATTGAACTGACAATGATCACAACTTAGCTTGCAATGATCACCATTGAACTAACAATGATCACCTTTGAACTAACAGTGATAACCATTGAACTAGCCATGTTCAGAACTGAACTAACAATAATTAAATCGAACTAACAATTATTAGCACTGAACTTTCAATGTTCACCATTGAACAAACAATGATCACCATTCAGCTAACAATGAGTCACATTTTAACTAAGAATAATCACCGTTGAGCTAACAATGATCACCATTGAACTAGCAATGATCACCATTGAACTAGCAATGTTCACCATTGAACTAGCAATGTTCACCATTGAACTAACAGTGATCACCATTGAACTTACAATGTTCACAACTGAACTAACAATGATTACATCTTAACAAACAATTATTACAACTGAACTTTCAATTTTCACCATTGGACTAACAATGATCACCATTTAGCTAACAATGATCACATTTAAACTACCAATGACCACCGTTGAACTTACAATGATCAACACTGAGTTTTCAATGATAACTATGGAAGAAACAATGCTCACCATTGATCTAACAATGATCACCACTGAACTAACAATGCTTACCACTGAACTAACAATGATCAAAATTTAACTAACAATAATCACCACTGAACTTACAATGCTTACCACTGAACTAACAATTATTACCATTGAACATATGATGAAAACCATTGATCTAACAATAATCACCATTGAACTAACTATGATCAGCACTGAACTAACAATGATCGCCACTAAACTAACAATGATAACAACTAAACTAACAATGGTCACGATTGAGCTATCTATGATCACCACCACTGAATTAACTATGATCACCACCACTGAACTAACAATGATCACCACTAAACTAACAATGACTACCACTGAACTAACAATGACTACCACTGAACTAAGATGATCACCATGGAAGTAACGAAGATCACCATTGAACTACCAAAGACTACAATTGAACTAACAATAATCACCACTGACCTTACAATAATCACTATTGAACTAACAATAATCACCATTGAACTAACAATAATCACCACTGGCCTTACAATGATCACCATTGAACGTACAATAATCACCATTGAATTAACAATAATCACCATGGACCTTACAATATTCACAATTGAACTAACAATAATCACTATGGAACTAACAATAATCACCATTGAACTAACTCTAATCACCACTGATCTTACAATGATCACCACTGACCTTACAATAATCGCTATTGAACTAACTATGATCAACAATGAACTAACAATGATCACCACTAAACTAACAATGAATACAACTGAATTAACAATGATCACCACTGAGCTAACTATGATCACCACCACTGAATTACTTATGATCACCACCACTGAACTATCAATGATCACAACTAAACTAACAATGACTACCACTGAACTAACAATGACTACCACTGAACTTAGATGATCACCATGGAAGTAACGAAAATCACCATTGAACTACCAATGACCACCATTGAACTAACAATGATCACAATTAAATTAACAATTATCACCATTGAACTAACAATTATCACCATTAAACTAACAATAATCCCCATTTAATAAACTATAATCACCACTGACCTTAAAATGATCCACATTGAACTAACAATAATCACCATTGAACTAATGATAATCACCACTGACCTTACAATAATCACCATTGAACTAACATTGATCGCCATTGAACTACCTATGATCACAACTGACCTTACAATAATCACCATTGAACTAACAATAATCACCATTGAACTAACTAAAATAACCACTGACCTTACAATAATCACCATTGAACTAACAATGATCGCCATTGAACTACCTATGATCACAACTGACCTTACAATAATCACCATTGAACTAACAATAATCACCATTGAACTAACTATAATATCCACTGGCCTTACAATGATCACCATTGAACTTACAATAATCACCATTGAATTAACAATAATCACCATTGAACTAACTATAATCACCATTGGCCTTACAATGATCAACATTGACCTAACAATAATCACCTTTGAAGTAAAATAATCACCATTGAACTAACAATAATCACCGTTGAAATAACTATAATCACCACTAACCTTACAATGATCAACACTGACCTTACAATAATCACCATTGAACTAACTATGATCAGCACTGACGTAACAATGATCACCACTAAACTAACAATGATTACAACTGAACTAACAATGATCACCACTGAGCTAACTATGATCACCACCACTGAATTAGTTATTATCACCACCACTGAACTATCAATGATCACCACTAAACTAACTATGACTACCACTGAACTAACAATGACTACCACTGAACTTAGATGATCACCATGGAAGTAACGAAGATCACCATTCAACTGCTAATGACCACGATTGAACTAACAATGATCACCATTGAATTAACAATTATAACCATTGAACTAACAATAATCACCATTTAACTAACAATAATCCCCATTTAACTAACTATAATCACCACTGACCTTAAAATGTTCACCATTGAACTAACGATAATCACCATTGAATTAACGATAATCACCACTGACCTTACAAAAATCACCATTGAACTAACAATGATCACCATTGAACTACCTATGATCACAACTGACCTTACAATAATCACCATTGAACTAACAATAATCACCATTGAACTAACTATAATCACCACTGACCTTACACTGATCACCATTGAACTAACAATAATCACCATTGTATTATCAATGATCACCATTGACCGACCTTAGAATAACCACATTGAACTAACAATGATCACCATTGAACTAACAATAATCACCGTTGAACTAACTATAATCACCACTGGCCTTACCATGATCACCACTGACCCTACAATGATCAACACTGAACTAACAATAATCACCATTGAACTAACAAAAATGAACACTGACCTTACCATGATTACCATTAATCTAACAATGACCATCATTGAACTAACATTAATCACCATTGAACTAACTATAATCATTATTGACCTTACAATGACTACCACTGAACTAACAATAACTACCACTGAACTAAGATGATCACCATGTAAGTGACGAAGATCACCATTGAACTACCATTGACATTAATTGAACTAACAATAATCACCACTGACCTTACAATAATCACCATTGAACTATCAATAACTACCATTGAACTTACTATAATCTCCACTGGCCTTACAATGATCACCATTGAACTTACAATAATCACTATTGAACTAACAATAGTCACCATTGAACTAACAATAATCACCATTAAAATAACAATAATAACTATTGAACTAACAATAATCACCATTGAACTTACTATAATCACCACTGGCCTTACAATGATCACCATTGAACTTACAATAATCACCATTGAATTAACAATAATCAACATGGACCTTACAATAATCACCATTGAACTAACAATAATCACCATTGAACTAACAATAATCACCGTAGAGCTAACTATAATCACCACTGACCTTACAATGATCACTATTGAACTAACTATGATCAACACTGAACTCACAATGATCACCACTAAACTAACAATGATTACAACTAAATTAATAATGATCACCACTGAGCTAACTATGATCACCACCACTGAACAATCAATGATCACCACTAAACTAACAATGACTATCACTGAACTAACAATGACTACCACTGAACTTAGATGATCACCATGGAAGTAACGAAAATCACCATTGAACTACCAATGACCACCATTGAACTAACAATGATCACCATTTAATTAACAATTATCACCATTGAACTAACAATAATCACCATTTAACTAACAATAATCCCCATTTACTAACTATAATCACCACTGACCTTAAAATGATCCACATTGAACTAACAATAATCACCATTGAACTAATGATAATCACCACGGACCTTACAATAATCACCATTGAACTTACAATGATCGCCATTGAACTACCTATGATCACAACTGACCTTACAATAATTACCATTGAACTAACAATAATCACCATTGAACTAATGATAATCACCACGGACCTTACAATAATCACCATTGAACTTACAATGATCACCATTGAATTACCTATGATCACAACTGACCTTACAATAATTACCATTGAACTAACAATAATCACCATTGAACTAATTATAATCACCACTGACTTTACAATGACTTCCACTGAACTAACAATGACTACCACTGAACTAAGATGAACACAATAGAAGTAACGAAGATCACCATTGAACTACCAATGACCACAATTGAACTAACAATAATCACCACTGACCTTACAATAATCACCATTTAGCTAACAATAATTACCATTGAACTAACGATAATCACAACTGACCTTACAATAATCACCATTGAACTAACAATGATCACCATTGAACTACCTATAATCACAACTGACCTTACAATAATCACCATTAAATTAACAATAATCACCATTGAATTAACTATAATCACCACTGGCCTTACAATGATCACCATTGAACTTACAATAATAAGCATTGAATTAACAATAATCACCATTGACCTTACAATAATCACCTTTGAAGTAACAATAATCACCTTTGAAGTAACAATAATCACCATTGAACTAACTATAATCACCGTTGAAATAACTATATTCACCACTGACCTTACAATGATCACCACTGAATTAACAATAATCACCATTGACATTACAATAATCACCTTTGAACTAACTATAATCACCATTGACATTAAAATAATCACCTTTGAACTAACAATAATCACCATTGAACTAACAATAATCACCGTTGAAATAACTATAATCACATTTGAACTAACAATAATCACCATTTAACTAACAATAATCACCTTTTGAACTAACAATAATCACCATTTAACTAACACTAATCACCATTGAACTAACAATAATGACCATTGAACTAACAATTATCACCATTGAAATAACTATAATCACCATTGACCTTACAATAATCACCTTTGAACTAACAATACACACCATTGAACTAACAATAATCACCGTTGAAATAACTATAATCACCTTTGAACTAACAATAATCACCATTGAACTAACAATAATCACCATTGAACTAACAATAATCACCATTGAAATAACTATAATCACCATTGACCTTACTATAATCACCTTTGAACTAACTATAATCACCATTGACCTTACAAAAATCACCTTTGAACTAACAATAATCACCATTGAACTAACAATAATCACCGTTGAAATAACTATAATCACCTTTGAACTAACAATAATCACCATTGAACTAACAATAATCACCATTGAAATAACTATAATCACCATTGAACTTACAATAATCACCATTGAATTAACAATAATCACCATTGACCTTACAATAATCACCGTTGAAATAACTATAATCACCATTGAACTAACAATAATCACCATTGAAATAACTATACTCACCACTGGCCTTACAATGATCGCCATTGAACTTACAATAATCACCATTGAATTAACAATAATCACCATTGACCTTACAATAATCACCTTTGAAGTAACAATAATCACCATTGAACTAACTATAATCACCGTTGAAATAACTATAATCACCACTAACCTTACAATGATCACCACTGAACTAACAATAATCACCATTGACATTACAATAGTCACCTTTGAACTAACTATAATCACCATTGACCTTACAATAATCACATTTGAACTAACAATGATCACCATTGAACTAACTATAATCACCATTGAAATAACTATAATCACCATTGTACTTACAATAATCACCATTGAATTAACAATAATCACCATTGACCTTACAACAATCACCTTTGAACTAACAATAATCACCATTGAACTAACAATAATCACCATTGAACTAACAATAATCACCATCACCTCAAGTGCAATGAATTCTTATCAATCTCAAACAGCGGCCTTTTTTACACCGCCGCCCCCCCCCCCCCAGTACAATATGCAACAACTACCCGCAGTACCGCCGCATTGCCAGCCTACATATCTGCAATCTTAAGTAGCCAGTGACAATGACAATTTCAAACTGATATTTGAGCTGTTTAACTCTCTCGACAAACGTCTATCAAAACTAGATGTGATAGAAAAGCAGCTCTCCGATCTCTCTTCAAAACTTTCCTCAGTTGACAACCGTGTTTCGTCCCTTGAAAAATGCTCTCGCGATTAAGGAACACTTATTAAGGAAATTGAAGCTATACGTGCATATGAATCCTCTCTGTGCGACGACATTTCAAAAAAGCAGTCCGAGTTCGACAAGTCACTAAAGTCCGAACAAGATCGAATCTCCAAACTTGAACGTGAATTTGCTAAAGTTAAACAAGTTAACGAGGACGTTACCGACCTCAAATCTCGCTCTATGAGGAACAATCTGTTATTCTTTGGTTTCCAGGAGTGCGCATCTCCTGATGATAGGCGTTCGGAAGAATGTGTCAAGCTCCTGCTCGATTATTTCCGCGACACACTTCATATTGCCGATGCTCATGAGAACATCAAAATCGAACGAGCCCACCGAATTGGTAAATATGACACTTCCAAAAAACGACCAATTGTCGCAATGTTCAATCATTTCCCGGACAAGGTCCTTGTGAAACAGAAATTCCGTGACATGGATGCACAAAATGGTTTCAATGCCACAGTCGGCGGTGATAACTCTACTCGGATCCGCTGTAGTGAACAGTTTCCTTCAGAAATCCAAGAGCGCCGGAAGTTCCTCATCCCTGCGATGATCAAGGCCCGTCAGGACGGCAAAACGGCACACCTGTCATATGACAAACTTTTTATTAAGAACAAAATGTACACGGTTGAAACTATCCGTACTTCGGGCTTTAGCTAGGATCTTGGCATATCACAACTATCTTTTTTAGTTTGGAATGTCCAAGGCATTAAAGCAAAACTTGACGATTCAGATTTTTTAAACTTTGTGTCTAATTACGACTTACTATTACTTACTGAGACTTGGAACTCTAAAATAACTAATGTATCTATTGAAGGTTTTGATTACTTTAACTGCCCAAGACCTAAATTTAATTCAAAAGCTAAGCGCCACAGTGGTGTTGTTCTTGTTTATATTAAAGAATGCTACAAAAATTACATTGAACTAATCGAACTATGTGATAAAGGTTATATTTGGTTTAAATGTAAAAAAGAATTGATAAAATCAATCCGTGATGCTTACTTTTGTGTATGTTACATTCCTCCGCATGATTCTTATGTTTATAGAAATGTTAACTCCACATTGTTTGAATTTGATTTTTTCGATCAGCTTAACTCATGTATTCGTAAATACACGATTCTCGGCGATGTGTATTCGACAGGTGACCTAAATTCACGCACGGGTGAACTCCCGGACTATATACCTGAAATACACATTGACCGATATATTGATTTACCAGGGTATAGTCAAAATGCAAATAACCTACCACATAGACGTAATAATGATAAAATATGCAATCAATTTGGCACACGACTTTTATCACTTTGTAAAGAGAATGATCTTTGTATTCTCAATGGCCGTTTAGAGGCAGGTAACTGTACTTTTCACGGATCGTGGCGAAATAAACCAACTTCAAGTCTTGTGGATTATATTATCTGCAATCACAATAGTTATGAAATCATAAATAAAATGTATTTTATGGACTTGACAGAATTCTCGGATCACTGTCCAGTTCATTTTTCTTTAAATTGCACTGAACTTGAAATAAATGATACTTGTCATGAATATGACAAAATTGTGTGGGATACTTCCCGAAGAAACATTTTCTTGCAATCACTTACAAATAAGTCTGAGCTGTTTGATAATATAAATACAAAATTATTATCCAATCAATCCTCGATTGACGATTGTCTGCAAAACTTTTCAAATCTGATGTATGACATCTCTTTAAATTGTTTCGGGAATACTTTTCGTAGCCGCAAATCTACCGGAAACAGAAATACCAAAAAAGCGTCTTGGTTTGATGAAAGCTGTAAAAGCGCGAAACGTGATTTCTTGACTGAGAAACGCACTTATGATCATAATCATACTGATGTTAATAAATTACAGTTTTTAATCGCTAGGAGTAAATTTTCTAAAACAAAACGCAAAGCTAAACATATATTTTATGGGGCAGAAAAGAAAAAGATATCATCTTTAAGTAAAACAGCACCTCGTAAATTTTGGAAATACATTAAAAAAGTTCAGCAATTCTGCTAAGTCATCCACTAATGTATCTGAAAATTCGTTTTTTGATCATTTTCAAATGAAGCTGAGGGTCAATTTAACATTAGAGACCATAATATATCGAGAGACGAAACTCTCTCCATTGATTTTCTCGACTGCGAAATATCAATAGAAGAAATTGTCAAAACCATAAAGTCGCTGAAGCGGCACAAAGCCTGTGATTTTGATAGAAACGTTGCGGATTTTTTCATTGACAGTAACGATTTTATTTCGCCTTATCTTTGTTCTCTGTTTAACTATATATATGATAACTGTGTTTATCCGAAATGCTGGACTAAAGGCGTAATTGTCCCTATTTTTAAAAAGGGAGATAATACTAAACCGGCAAATTATAGAGGCATTACTCTAGTAAATGTTACTGCCAAAATATATTCACTAATATTAAGAAATCGAATTATCAAATGGTGTGAAAATAACAATAAATATTATGATGGTCAATTTGGTTTTAGAGATGGTCACTCTACAGCTGATGCAATTTTCCTTCTTCACGCTTCTATACAAAAAGTCCTTAACAAAGGTTCCAAACTGTGGTGCGCATTCATTGATTACCAAAGAGCTTTTGAAACAGTTAATAGAGATGCATTATGGGTAAAATTGATTAAATCAGGTATCAGCTATAAAATAACCAACATGATCAAGTGTATATATAGCGACATCCAATCCTGTATAAAAATAGCTAGAGACAATAGCTATTCTCAAATGTTTGATGTTACAATCGGTTTGAAACAGGGGGAGCCTTTATCTCCCCTTTTATTTATATTATTTATAAACGATATATATGAAAATATTGATTTCAACTAACTCTGTACTAAAGACCTTGAACTGTTATCTATGTATATGATACTATATAGAAAATGAATACCATTTTGTATTATGCTGTAGTAAATTTAGACTCTTACGCTTAAAATACCTAGGAAATATATCATGGCCAAATTTAAATATGTTTAAACGACTAATGTTAAGCAAAAGACAAACTAAGATAGCAATCTACATTAAAGAAGCCATGAATTTAAGAAATACTTTCCTTGTACAATAGTAATCCTCCTTATGTTAACTTTTGTTAATTTCTGCTTTTTCCTTCTAAGTGTTTAACAATTTATATTTTCATATTTAATTACATGATGTATATTTATTATTATTCCGTTACTTTTTATAGTTGATTTATGTTTTTGCCATAGTTATGTTGTTAATGGCCAAAGGCTATTCTATGCCGATCTGCCAATAAACTTTGAAACTTTGAAACCATTGAAATAACTATAATCACCACGGAACTTACAATAATCACCATTGAACTTACAAATATCACCATTGAATTAACAATAATCACCATTGACCTTACAATAATCACCATTGAACTAACAATGATCACCATTGAACTAACAATAATCACCATTGAAATAACAATAATCACCATTGACCTTACAATGATCACCACTGACCTTACAATAATCACCATTGAACTAACTATGATCAGCACTGAACTAACAATGCTTACCACTAAACTAACAATGATTACAACTGAACTAACAATGATCACCACTGAGCTAAATATAATCACAACCACTGAATTACTTATGATCACCACCACTGAACTATCAATGATCACCACTAAACTAACTATGACTACCACTGAACTTAGATGATCACCATGGAAGTAACGAAGATCACTATTGAACTACTAATGACTACCATTGAACTAACAATGATCACCATTGAATTAACAATTATAACCATTGAACTAACAATAATCACCATTTAACTAACAATAATCCCCATTTAACTAACTATAATCACCACTGACCTTAAAATGATCACCATTGAACTAACGATAATCACCATTGAACTAACGATATTCACCACTGACCTTACAATAATCACCATTGAACTAACAATGATCACCATTGAACTACCTATAATCACAACAGACCTGACAATAATCACCATTGAACTAACAATAATCACCATTGAACTAACTATAATCACCACTGACCTTACAATGATCACCATTGAACTAACAATAATCACCATTGAATTATCAATGATCACCATTGACCGACCTTAGACTAATCACCATTGAACTAACAATGATCACCATTGAACTAACAATAATCACCGTTGAACTCACTATAATCACCACTGGCCTTACAAAGAACACCACTGACCTTACAATGATCAACACTGAACTAACAATAATCACCATTGAACTAACTATAATGAACACTGACCTTACCATGATCACCATTAAACTAACAATGACCATCATTGAACCAACAATAATCACCATTGAACTAACTATAATCACCACTGACCTTACAATGATCACCATTGAACTAACAATAATCACCATTGAATTATCAATAATCACCATTGACCTTACAATAATCATCATTGAACTAACAATAATCACCATTGAATTAAAAATAATCACCATAGAAGTAACAATTATCACCATTGAACTAACTATAATCACCATTGAACTAACAATAATCACCATTGAACTAACAATAATCACCATTTAACGAACAATGATCACCATTAAACTAACAATGACCACCATTAAACTAACAATGACCACCATTAAACTAACAATGACCATCAATTCACTCTCAATAGTCACCATTCAACTTAAAACGATTAACATTGACTTTACAGTTTTCAACATCGAACAAACAATGATTTACATTGACCTAATTATGATTAACATTGAACAAACAATTATCAACATGAACAAACAGGCATTAATATTAAACTAACAATGATAAACATTAAACTAACAATAATCATCTTTGAACTAATAAGAATCAACATTGAACTAACACTGATAAACATTGAACTAAAACTTTTTACCGTTGAAATAGCAATGATCAACATGTTGTGTGTTGGAAAAGGTTTGGTTATTGTGTGTGTGTCTTTTTATCCATCTCTATTCGTCATATTATACAACAATTACACGGTGCCTTATAATTAACCAAAACAATCCAGTAAACTAACAATGATCAACATTGAAGTAACAATGACCAACATCGAACAAACTATGATAATCATTGAACCATCAATGATCCCCATTGAATTAACAATGATACTTATTGAACCATCAATGGTAATCATTGAACCAACTAAGGTGATCATTGAACCAACAAGGACCATTATTGTATTAACACTAATCACCATTTAACTAACAATGATCAACGTTGACTTAACAATGATCGCCATTGAACTAACAATGATTACAAAGCATACTACCACACTCATTCTAAAAAAAGTAGCAAAATACGTCTAATATGTTTTAAATATTGTATCTAACATATATAATTGTTTATATAAAATAAGGACAATTATTAAAAACAACGTGTGGTATCAAGAGGAATCTCTGTTTGCGCTGCTAGAAACAAGTAAATATTATTAAAAGTTCACATAAATTTATAATATTATGACGTTAACAACCGACAAATCGTTGACGGTCAAAATTAAATAAACAATAACACACAAAGCACACTGTAAACTTACTTACTTTTTAAACAAGCTCTTTTCTCTCTATAGTTCTCACTAATTCGAATTAAATTAAATAGTTGTTCTTCCTGAAGGCTCTAACACAATGCAAATGGTCTTCTTGTAATTTCTTTATATACATCTTCATAATACTATACACCGATCTGATATCAGATTTCATCTCGATCAAAAATTGGGATATGCGCTTTATTAAATAGTACTCACAATTATTCAACTACACCTTCCAATTATGGTAAAATGATTGCAGATTGGCTTCCTTTTCAACTCTAACCTAAAGTCCTTGCATTTGTTACAATGGTTCAAGCTGAACAAAAGAGCCGAGGAACCGAACACTTTGAATTTAATAAATTAAATAATGTGAATTATATTACGCACAGCGATATGTTACTTATTGGCATCAGATATAACAATCCACGATAAACACCCCTAGTTTTATATAATGTAATTAGCGTGTCGTTTGAGTTTCGTGTTGTTGTTCTATGTTTCTGTTTTCTGAGTGTTTGTTGGTGTGTTCTATGACCATATTTACCGGTCAGGACGGCACCTGGCCAAGGGTTTAGGAATGAACATACTTTGCTCTAAACTGCGGACGGTTTATACTGAACAAAAGTGTTCATTTCAGTTTGCGTTGAGAAATTGTCCATTCTATACATACATTGAACCATTTAATACCGTCATTAAAATAATTACTGTACATAATCCTGTCAACAGATATATATATATATATATATATATATATTATATATATATATATATATATATTCATATTTAATTATGGATGCTTATAACCTTTCACTTTATACGTCATGCTGTGGCATAAACATAGATGATTTAAGAAAATTTTAGATCAACTGTATATTAAATTGAAGAAGATGTATTTGATTGCTGCCTGCTACTCGCAAATCAATGTTAAAGTGTATTGTGTATATAATAAAGTATCAGTTTATGTCATCAGCTCGTCTCTCAATAATACTTATCTTGTCATTTTGCCTTTGTGAAGTTGTTTTAAGACCACGTCATTATTAATCAAATATAGCCTGCTTAAATAAATCTCCCAATAATCATGATTTGTAAGCTATATTTCAATGAGTATGGTACAACATATTTTACCAATACTCGCCTCTCTGATAGACTAAATTAGTTTACAATAGTATGCCTTAACGTATTGTCATTTTTTGTTCTTATTATTGGTATCTGTAGTACAACTGCGATAGTCGGATGGCGTTTATACTCACAATAAGCAGTGGAAGAAGACTTGTCACTGAATAAAATATCAGTATGACAGACGAGACAGAAAACTAATACCACCTTTGGATTAGTCATTTATAAATATGAGCATAAATTCGTACATTAGTATTAAACTATATATAAATGTACTGTAATGTACTAATCACAGTAAATCACCATGATTTTTGTAATATATGGTTTACAACAAATTACCTATTTAGTTCAAATATCTAAGAAAATATACTAAAAGTATTAGAAACGACCTGCTACTTTCAAGATAGTAGTTAATGAATACGCTTTTAGGAAATTAGCTAATTGAAAAATCACCCGAGTGATTTCGATGATCAAAAACCATTTGAAAACAAAAGTAAGCAAATGTGTAACTGACTATTGGACGGCCTTAAAAACATTAATCTGTTTGTATGAGCATCGTGACAGAGACAGTGGCTAACAAGACTTATGTGCACTCATTTTCACCGAACAAGTGTTTTGTAGCACAGATGTTGCTAGTTTTGCCGATATTAAAATAGTAAAAATCACAGAAAAAAATAAAGGTACCTCCATTGGTATCAATTGTATATTGTGATTTTTTATGATAAATATAAACAGTAACAACTGTTTCAAAGTTTAAATTGAGTACAACTTGTTTTGTCCTGTAACTTTCTTTGTCTTACTCTGCCTGCGTTCCATCTAAGTCACCTACATTTTCTACTTCCGGCCCGGTTACTTTTTCGACCTTGGTATTCGCTCCGTTTCATTGACAAACAAAGTGTTGCTTTAACACCGCCCTGTTTCAGTGACTTACATTGTCTAGCTTGATTTACCCTTTGTATCAATGAACCCTATTAACTTTTTCGTCCTCCGCTCCATTTAGGTGACACCCATTGTCTACCTCGGTTCCGATCTGTTTTAATTGCGTTCATGGTCTATATTGGCCTCCGCCTCATTTCAGTGACATCCATTGTTTACCTCTGCATCCTTTCTTTTTTAAATTACCTCCATTGTCCACCTCTGGCACTTTTTGTTTTGTTTTTGTTAAAAAAAACAAAAAAAAAACATCACTATCTATCAAGGCCTAAGTTCCTTTTAAGTGACCGGCTGAATTGTGAGTCGTTTTTGCCAAATTTTTGTCTGTATAGCTTATAGCCTATCATTATCAGTGAGTATATACCACGTGATAAATTATGTCTTATATGCTACGTCGGATAGCAACATTTTGCTTACAATAAAGATTTAAATTAAAGAAAACTTTCCTTTTGGTACTCCATTTTAAATCAAACAAAGGGCAGTCTTTGCCGCTGAAAGAGCTCCGCCTTCGTTAAAAAATATTACCGAAGTTTGATGAGGTGATAAGCTTTATTAAACACATCGACGAACCTGTTTCCAAAATAATATCAGTGTTCCGTCAGATGGCAGTATTTTGAAAAGGTCTGTCGAAGTGTTTTAAGAAACTAAACTCTCAAACAAAATCTGTTAAAAGACTGAAGGCGGGGCTACTTAAGCGGCGTATACTGCGCTATTTTTCATTTAAACTGGTGAAGAAATAGTGAAGTTATCTAGTTTAAAGTCTCCATTCGAAGCAAAATATTGCCTTCCAACATTTATGATGCAATTTATCACGTGGTATATACACACACTGAAAATGTGTGTTTGACTATACGCCTGTCATTCAGTCGGACTGTTCATCGCGCCGTCTGTTAATCGGACTTCAATTGTCCATAAGTCGGTCCGCCGTAGAGAAGCTGCTCATTTTGACCTAGTAACACCTCTACATATTCAATGTGAACCCACAATCTTTCAACTATGGCAATTTAAGAACCGATCGGGCCTTTCACTGCCAGGTCAAACCGGTCGGCAGTGTTCATAGGAATAGCTATTTCTGCCACGGTTATGCGAATCTCAACTGCAACAGATAGGCCTTTTCAAAATATGATCTATTGATAATACTGGTCGTTCTAAAGGAAAATTTCGTCGACCTAATTAAACGCAAGAATATATTCCATATATATATAGGTCGAAAATCGTTTCTCCTATAACCTTATTACGCGGAAAACATCATTTTATAGACCATGTTGAGCTGTCTGTTTATAGACTGAATAACGTTTATAATTTGACGTCATAATAACGCAGGCAAATCGCTTGATTATAATGACCTTGTTGACCACTTATCAAATCAAAGACCACACTTTCAGACGTTTCCTTTGTATACAATACGTGTTAATACGTGTTAATAAGATAAATATCAGATACCATGCTGAAGCGTGAAAGTATATAACAATAAAAAGTCAGTGGTGAAAATATATAATATAGAATAAAGTCATTACAAAGTATCACCTTTGACAATACTGATTATTGTGGCCAAAATCACAGCTTATTTCACACGTAACATGATCGTAGTTGTTTATTAAATATATCAACCAGAATACGGTTTAGTCGAAACTGGAGCAAATCAGGTTATCAAATTATTAATGACGTATATATAATACCAAGATTAACATAGTATCACAATAATCATCAAAGCATTATCTATTATTTACATTTTTTTGGCAGCTAGACTCTAGACGGCTACGTTTGTGTCCTCAAAAAGTTCAGCTATTTCAACATGTAGTCAGATTACTGCACGCTTTATTAAAAAGCACATGCCGCCAAAGAGATAATATCGACACCTTATTTAAAATGTAAAGCACAGCCAGGTTTTAGTTTACCAAGAGTTCGATCAAGCGACAAAATTACTATAAACCGTATTTCTTGACAATTTTGACGTGTAGGTAGAAGGATTGTGTGTCTAGTATTTCTACAACATACCATGCAATTTGTTGTTGTTTTTTCACAAAAATAATTTACTGTAATACTTGTAAATACTAGATACTGTCTACGTGATTGGAAAAGAATGTCTTATTACATGTTCAAAATATAATGTTGAATTGGTATTGTTTAGCATTGTTTAACAATCGAATTTAAACACACCTGTTTCAGTCAGTATATGAGAATGTTTTCACCTGTGTGAATGACTTTTTAACGATTAAGGACAGCCATTGGATAGCGGAAAATGATACGGTCTCATAAGAAAATGATCACGGGGGCAGTGTTTACGTCTTTACATCTGCTCGGGACGTTATCCAATATTTAAAGATACACGAACCAATTTGCAAACCTTGTGTTACATACAGACATATGAACTGGCCTGTTTTCGTATACAACAAATTCTGATTACCTTTTGTTCAAAGTTTTTTGTTAAAAAGTATTCGAACATCAAAAAATGTTCATATGTTTGTTTCTTTAAAAAGTTTATTTTTTTTTATTTTATTTGTTCACATCTATTATTCATAATAAAAGGTTCAATATCATGCAACCATGACTATACTCTAAGACATAATATTTCAAATTAAAAAAATATGCTATCAGAGAGGCAACGCTTTAAACATAATGGTATGGGGAATATTTATTGAGGACTGATAAGCTTATTCATAAAGGCAAATACTTAAACTACTGTGCCCTCCCTGACATTATGTCGCCTTTGAACATCTGTTTATGAATAACTTGGAGCCCTGTCAGAATATCAAGTGTATACAAAACCATCATTGCGTCATGCCGCAGTACTGTATGTCTTTTGATTTTTTTCTTTAACGGGGGAATTTATTAAAGGCAGTGAACTCACATATTGGATTTAAGATATTTTGCTGGTATGTACTTTTAATGTATTTGGTATACTTCACGATGTCTTACACATCAAATTTAAGGTTTAGCTTTGGTTTTTACAAATAGTTTTGATATCAAACATAATATTCAAAAATAAAATTCATGAGTAGAAAAATCATTATCGTAATCACCATCATAAAGTACGCATCACAGGTTACCTTAAATAGTGTTATTCAAAACTCACAATTACATCTGTTGTTAAAGTGTAAAAGTTCGCAGAAGAAGCTGTAGGAACCGTATGATTATTTATAGCAATTGCTGTTGCGAAATTATGAAAGCAAGTTAGGCAATGCGGGCATTGATACGTCACTTAATGATTTATTGGCTACATAAAGTGTTGTAGTAAAAAAGCGGTTAATTTATATTGTTTTTTATAGGTCTTGAGATAAGTATAAATGGAGGTAATTGCGACATTAACGATTTTTCATACTGTGGAGACGGATATTGAGATAACTGAACTTTTAACATAATTTAACTTAGATTTAAAGCTAGTTTCGTTTCAGAGCTAGTTTAGTGCGAGTATGATCATTCTGATACAGGAGCATACATTAGACGTTAGCATGCCATTCATCCCCGTCAGTAGTCACTGTTCGTGCTGATTGATAAAACAGACTCATTAGTCATATTCGTTGTGATGTCCGCTATTGAGTCCTCGCCAGGTTATAGCCAGTCTTCTTCATGATCTGGGATTGAAATCTGAATCTAAAAAAAGAGTAATTACTATCAATCAACTAGATTGAGGTCCTTAATTTTGTTCTTGAGGTGAGAGCACATTTCTATGAATCCAGTGTTGAAAGTAAGAGCAAAATAAAATTTGATGATCTGTACGTACATTTTTGTTGCAAACACTGCATAAAATGAATAAAACATGAAACAACGTTTCTATTTCGGTTGTTTGAATAATCATGTTCAGTCACGTCATGTTAAACAGTTAGCATTAATCACTCAAGTTAAAAATTACTGTTTTTTGCCTAATTTATACATCTGAAAACTTTTATTTTTAACACGTTAGCTTTTAATATCAAATGTTTTGAAAGCACTGAAAGCGTTTAAAAAGGCTGATAGCGCGACAAGCGTGGTTTTACTTGTTTAGAAATATCTTGATAGTCAATTCAAATCTAATGCAAACAATATTTAACTTTAACCGATAGGTACATGACATTTACTAGGATTTAATGAATGTACTTATCTGTGAGAACAAACGTTATTAATAATGTGGAGCGCTCTTCCTTGAAGTCTTACTAGATAAGATAGAAATAATTCAAATTCACGTGAGGAAAACAGTTGAAGATATTACTCAGTTGTTATCGCAATTATTTACTAATCAAAATATTTAAGACACCAGCATTAAACAACACATACAAATAGGAATAAGAGATTGTATCTTTGATACGACATATGCATTTAAAAATAGCAAAGCTCAAACATAAAACGTACGGTGCTAAGTTATATTTAACAGTATACGATACACTTCAATAATGATCGTAAATTTCGTGATTATAACCTTTCAGATCTGCTTGTTATTGCTGACACCATACTGGATGAAAGCTTTAATAACACCATTTTACCGCAGACGGATACATACAAGACAGACGAGATCGCAAATGCCATGGCGAAATATTGATGACCTTCACACGTGATGATCCCCTACAAACTCCTCAGAGAGCTTAAAATTGAACAACTTGAGTGTTTGTTAGATGATCTGTTATATCAAAGCTGCACTCTCACAGATTAAACGTTTTGACAACTTTTTTTATTTTTGTCTTTGAACGAACCAATATTTACGAAAATGCATGGAAACGAGTTATTTAAGACAGCTGACAAAAACTTACAATGCAGATTTGTAAATTTGAGTTTAAAACTTGATGTTTTATGCATAAGTAAGGGTTTAAGACATAAAACATTAATTTTCGAACGGCAATCTGCGATCTGATCCTTTGTCAGCAATCTTTTATCATTGATTTGCCGATTTTTAGGCACAAATTTGCTCTTTCAAAGACAAAAAATAATCTGTATATCTGTAAGAGTGCATCTTTAAGGGTTTGGACAAAATTGTTGATAATTGTTTAACATATCACCAGATATTTGAATTATGACTTACTGAAAAGCGATACAATGTAAACCTTTTATTTTATGTTAGGTAACCTCAGCTGGGAATATTTTTCTCTGGACATACATGTTTCATGTAAAACTTCCATCCAGCACGTACCAATTTCATCTTTACCAATGCAAAGCATTTTATGTGTAAAACTGCCAAATGGATTTGCGGTCTTAAACATAGTCACAACCTCACAGCAATCAGTGTTAAAAAAACAATGTGAGCACTTAATAAAAGACAAAACATGTCACTTTGCGGTCATACAATAATTTTGAGACCAACACTTTTAATAACATCTTTTCCATTATCGTTCCACCTTGCCAATTATTGTTTTTAAGATGGATCATACATTTTCAGCTTACGAATAAAGGAAAATCACGGACTAGCCTTCCCCAGTAAATCAGAGGACCCCCAAGAAGGAATAGCCCAGCTAACATGAGCTATGTGTGACGTAAACAATTTTTTCAAGACTCGTTAAGCAAGAACATCTTTAACGGAAACCAGAAAATGGCAAACTGGTTAAGCTTTACACATTTCAGAATTTTTTCAACCAAGATCATAAGAGAATCTAAATTCATTTCACCTCTGTCACCATAAAAATGATCCTCTTGAAATCATCATTGCTGGCAAAACTACTTTGAAAGTTTTTATCCGAAACATGGTCAATGCAATCATAAACCACGAATTATCTTCAAATACTCTTAAGGTAGCACATGTTACACAATTTGTATAAAAAGATGACCTATTTATAGAAAAGGACTATAACCTCTCAGTGTTCTTCCAATTTTACGAACGGGTCAGTGAGCGACTGATCAGTCTTTTTGATAAAGAAATCGTCCTTTCTAGAAGCTTATAGAACAACATAATTGCTAATGGATGTCAAACTACCCTGTTAAGGCTGGTTTTAAAAAAACCTGATGATAACACATATTCTTA
The DNA here is from genome assembly GCF_026914265.1 of Mya arenaria. Lineage (NCBI taxonomy): Eukaryota > Metazoa > Mollusca > Bivalvia > Myida > Myidae > Mya > Mya arenaria. The sequence goes on along the minus strand of NC_069137.1, from coordinate 10,237,146 downwards.
TTCCAATTCTAATGGACGGCATTCGACTGCCTACCCATGGTCTCATCCTAGACACGCGTCATGTATATGGTCTCTTACCCTCAGCATTGAAACTAATGCACAGCTATCTTACATAGAGAAAACATCGGGTCAAAGTTAGTCATATGACTGAGACTCCATCATTCAAAAGCGTGCAGAAACAAAATTAACGTCTTCTAGTCGTTAACTCTTTTCTAAATGACATATTCTACTTACCAATAAGGCAGCCTTGTATAAAAATGCAGAAGACAATATTTCATCAGCGTGAGATAGAATTCCTGATATTGTTAAAAATATTCTTGAAGAAAAACAACACAATTTGATCATGAAGAAGATTTCAACTTAATTCAGTCACAAATGCGGTAGCATGAGATATCAGGTCTAGTCGATGTCGTAAATTAAGCAGAGTAACAATATCCTGGATATCTCAGGTTACATTTCACCGATTAGGATATATATTTGTAACATAACATTTAAAACGTATCATAAATCATTGTATCTCTAATACTTTAACAGTATGCAGACAGTTATATTTTGACAGGTCTCAATAATAAATTCCTTCTGTGTTAAAGCATAACAAATGCATAATGTGTTGTGAAAATACTACACGCTCAAATCTTCTCTTTATAGCATACTTTATTTTAAAGCAAAACAGTCCTAACAAACACAGTTGCCGTTTGCTTAAACCAGCTGTGAACTTAAACTGTGTGAATTTAACAATTAACCTTCATCGGCGGCATGAATGATAACGCGTGTTATCTGACCAACTTCATAACAAAAGCTATACTATTTTAGAACGTCCTCATTAAAATTTAAGCTAGCCGGAGTCAAACTGTCAAGCTATTTGTAGATTATAGGTAACCCTGATAAGTTTGAAGATTGGAGAATACTACTGTAATATAGATATGACATATAGGCTAAAACATATATATACTGATTTCTTTCGGTTTCGGCTAAACTGGTATCGTTGAAGCTCGCTATGTAATAAATTATATTGGATACAGTTTAAATCCGTATAACCGGTTAAAAAAGATATTCACGTCGTTTGCTCCTATGATAATCGCCGCCGACAAGTCGACCTTGAAAGTACTAGAGAAAAACCATGTTTCCATTACGCTGAATATGCATCTCATGCAAATGCCATGTATTAAAATGAGCATGCAGAATTTTGTGGGAACCATGCATTTCATGATATCATATATTAACAGCCAATACAAAATCGTATCATAAACAATTGGATAAATACTCTTTTAAATAATCAAAGGAATTTTAATATGGTTATATCATATTTGGTGTACATCACAGATTTTCAGTAACTCTTTTACATATGAAGTTTGTGTATACATTTACAGGATAATGCATACAGTGAAATAAAATAAGCGAATGTGCGTGTATGTTCGTGTATGTGCGCGAAACGTTCAGGTTCCCATCAGGTTTGTTCAATGAACTAAGCAAACGTGAGCGTTATTAGTGATTTAAGGTCAATAAGGAATCTTGTGTCTACAAAAGTGATGATTTTCACCAACAATTTTTCTCATATCGAATATTTTGATAAAATGGTGTTTCGAAATGGTGTCAAAGGTTTTGCTTTTTTACTTTGGAATGTGTGGCCACGAAGGTTTTACTTGAAAACTGCATTTGTATAGGCAAGTTTTTTTCGTACACTAATCGTGCTTAATTGTGTTTTGTTTAAAATGTTTTATTAACGTCAAATGAATAAAACATAATAATGCATTCAATTAATATTTATATGAAAACCTACAGAGACAAGCTCAGTAGACAAAAGTTAAAACATAAACCCTGTTAAGTGACAGAGGGTAAACACTTAAGACACAGAACACAAAACAAACAATCACAATCAATATGGAACCATAGCACAAACTCCGCAAACAACACAACACATATATACTATATATAAAACTAGGTGTTTATCAAGGATTGTTGGGTACCGCCACGATACGGTTATTTCTTGCAATTATCACTGTGATTAAATACACAATAATTATTCCAGCACACTCATGCGAGTTGTGACAAAATAACAATATTCGAAATCAAATAACCGAAAACCATTAAATCCACTAAACCATCGAGACAATGGCATACAGATGATTTAATTAGACATTACCTTTCTTCACGCAGATCGGTCATAACTTGGCAGTGTGTATGTTCATTCCTTGTTAGTAATAGGAATAGTAATAACAAAAGAAATACAACAGTTAAGTTTCATTTAAGTTGTGATAATTATTACGTTAAGTTGGGATTGAAGTCTATCAACTTTTACTTTTAGTTTTTGCAAAATGGAGAAGACTGCTAAATGTCGGTTAAGGTCGTAACTCTTTTTTAAACATGACAAACATATTGAAGTTGTTTTTCTCAAATGAAACATTGACTGGAATATTATATTTAAGGTTAATGAATACCTGGAAATGCCTATGTAAGCAGTGTGAAAAGTATTACCCTGTCATTTTGAATTATTTTCAACGTTTATGGACAATGATATTAATATAGTCAACATCAAAATGTATTGACAATATATATTTTCCAGTTTTAAAATATTCGTCTTGAAAGAAAATGGTTGAATGGTGATGGTATGTTCAGGGGTAGTAGGTACCAAATGATCGAAGACCATTCAACACGCCAATAATACCAATTACATTGGCCATATACTACTATCACTTTCTTTTATTTTGGAGCCCAATAATGGTATAAAAAGTACAACTGTATTGTATTTTACATTAGCTTATTGAACGTATTGATAATCAGTAAAAAATACTGCAGAGTCATTAATATCATTTAGCAGGCATTTTTTTTAATTATAATTCGTTCTTAGTTTTGCTGCATGTCTGCAGTGATATATTTTGCGCGACGCGTGTATTTCGGCTTTTCGTGACAAAAAGATTTATTTGTGGCTTTCAGACTATTAGTAGTTTACTTATTGTTTACATACTCAGTTAATGAATGTATCATGGGTTAAATGCATGCAACTAGTAATTGAGAAAATAAGATTGTGTAGACATGGAAGAAATAAGCCACCATGTGTATAACAAAATAAAGAGTGGAAAGAAAAGGATTGGTCGTCGTTTGAAATATCCACGAAGGGCATTTGATCTGCTCCTATTCCCTGTGTCTAATGATTAAAACAAGTATATAGGGGCTAAGTTTTACCATTTGATACATATGCCCTAACTCGACTATTTGTTTACTATATATTTAAGAAATATCACACACCACTGAGGTTCATATGACATTATAGGGACCGGCCAGTCAGCCCACGCAGGTGTATATGGACCGAGGCGTCAGCCATCGGTTTTTATTCTAAAGTTTTATTTGTGTTAATTCAATGATAAACAATTATTTTAGATGTTGTGTTAATAAGCTTACTGCGATTGTACAATTCATTCCCGACATTTATAATGTAACCCAACACCTTTCAGGATCGATAATTCCTTCAACTTTAACCCAACAATGTGCGTCCAAAATAATGACAAACTGTTTTGGAAACTTTTCATTCGACTTAAGTGTCGTTTTACAAAATATATTGGAAGAACTTAACTCATTAATCGTAACTTTCCGTCAGTTTGAACTATGTCGGATTTGAAGCATCGTACATTACCTAATAAATTCCACGATATAATTTTAAACAAAATCAATTCATCCTTTTTTCGGCACGAAGACATGGTATTTGCAATACCTTCAGTAAACATCAAGTGAAACGTTTGAGTCTTGTGCCCTTTATAGTGGGCTAAATTTCAATATTATTAAGAGCAAAAGGGAATTTACTACATAAAGGTAATCATGAAGCTTGAATCATGTTATATGCAGGATATTTATCGACGGGCGTATCAGGTTTTGTTACCTGCCTTACTCGTATGCAGTAGATGAAGAAATATCAACTGCAACATATTGATGAATCGGCTTCTAGAGCTAGGCATATGCTGCTGGAGACCGCATCGCGTCATGATTCTTACTGAGAGTAAACGTCAAGTTTGACGTCAGTGGGCGGTCGACAACCGTGCTCTTCGATGGCTTTTCGTGATATAAAGTGATGAATCACGATTTAATATCACAAATGCTGACGAGAAACTGCGTGTATACAGGCAGCGTCATAAACGCAACACACAGAACTGTATATTGCAATATAATGGTGTCGGTTCTGTGATGCTTTGTGGGTCAATTAATCACTCATTCAAATATGACCTTCTTTTTTCCAAGTGGGCCCTCACTGCACGAAATCGTGAAACCAGTAGTCGTACCTATGGTACGTGAACTTACTAAGTCAATTTTTCAGCAAGTCAACGCACATTTTCATACAACACGACTCACCGTGATTTTTTTACACGTTCATGATGTAGATACTATTCCGTGGTCATCTGTTTCACCTGACTAAAATCCAATAGAACACATATGGGATATCCTAGGACGTCGTTTACGTCAATGTTCGCAGAGGCCTAAGCAACGTTCAAGAATTAACAATTGCTCATCGGGTAGAGTAGGACCGCAATCAAGTATTCAGATTGGTTTAGCCAACTGACAAGAAACTGAATTCGCATAGCTTTGTTTAATACGGGGTAGTCAGAACTAATTGTCACTGTATTCAGTTTTTACTCAATATAATTTGACGAGATTGTTCTTAGTACATCGATTTTATTGTTATGATGTCCTAATTCAATTTTGTGTTGTTTGTATCCTTTGCCAGTTTTAAGCACAGACACATATAATGCCTACGGTTTATTGTGTTGAAATCCACTCCATGTGTCCGACTATTTGGGCGATACTCTTTCCTATGTTTTCATTGTGATTAAACGTTCTCACGTTAACGTGTTGATATCCTCTCAAGGAGTCCCAGGGGCGATATTATTTTCTATGTTTTTTACGGTGATTTACTGTTCTAACGTTATTGGGGTGATATATACATACACTTTCCCGTGTTTTCACTGTGATTTACCTTTCCTACATTCCTGGTGATATGCACTATCCTGTGTTTTCAAGGTGATTTCCCTTTCTCACGTTCCTGGTGATAAGCACTATCCTGTGTTTTCACGTTGATTTCCCTTTCCCACATCCCTGGTAATATTGACTATCCCATGATTTCACGATGATTTCCCTTTCCCACGTTCCTGGTGTTAGGCACTATCCTGTGTTTCCACGGTGATTTCCCTTTCCCACGTTCCTGGTGATATGCACTATCCCGTGTTATACGTTGATTTCCCTTTCCCAAGCTCATGGTGAAATGCGCTATCCTCTGTTTTCACGGTGATTTCCCTTTCCAACGTTCCTTGTGATATGCACTATCCCGTGTTTTCACGGTGATTTCCCTTTCCGACGTTCCTGGTGATATGCACTATCCCGTGTTTTTACGGTGATTTCCCTTTCCAACGTTCCTGGTGATATGCACTTTCCTGTATTTTCACGGTGATTTCCCTTTCCCATGTTCCTGGCGATATGCACTATCCCGTGTTTTCACGGTGATTTCACTTTCCCGTTCATGTGTACTTTGATAAGATTTACCTTTCGCGTTTTTTTCTTTATTCAGGACTGTTGGGATGAAAGTCTGGTTTATTCACGTAATCTGGTTTTAAACCCCCAGTAAATTTACATTTAACTGACCGTTCCAAGGTAGTAGTTTTTTAAACAGTATATATATATATATATATATATATATGCACTGTGCTCTTTGTGGAGTTTTGTGTTGTTGTTCCATGTTTCTTCCTGGTGATTTTTTGTTTGTCTTGGCGTTTACCCTGTGCGATTAAAAGGCGATTATGTTTAAACGTTCGACTACTGAGCTTGTTTATGTAGTTTTTTTGTAGTATTGTCACTATATTTATTTCTATACTAAATATTCTTTACGAGATCATTCATAGTATAGGAATCTCCGGTATCACCAACATTGACGGTTTACTATAGTCGATTTTTTTTAAACTAGTCCTGCGTTTCTCATATATCTTTGTGTGGCGGCTAGATAAGTCATCTACCTATACAATGTGTATACAGCTGAGATATATTTAGGTGTTACGGTTTTAAAATAAATGCCTATTAACAAACATTTTCTGTTCGTGTTGCCTAATTACTAGCTAGGGATATGAGAGTCATAACTGAGTCTGGCATAATACATAAATAACATTATATTGGACATAAAAGCCATTATGAAGCTTTCGCGGTCTTACTGCCAATTTTAGGTCATCTGGTTCAAGAATCTATAAAACCATAGGGTGGACATCAGTACTTTAGATTTGCTATTTTATTGTAGCTCTTGTGTCAAATAGCAAAACCCATGTATTATCTTTTTTTTTGTTCAATGTTGTATTCATGTTTAAAAATGCATAATGTGTCTCTAAAGCTTTTGGCAATAAGTCATCAACCTGTACCATGTTTATGATACTGATGTGTGTAGTGTTTCGGCATTCAAGTAAATGCTCATATACAAACATTTTCTGGTCGTTTGTTGATTCATTACTAGCTAGGTATATGAGAGTCGTGACTGAACCAGGGATAATACATAAATGTAAAATCTGATATCCGTATCAGGTTTAGTCAAATCTTTAAATGTGATTATTAAAACAGTTCATATCTGCATTTCAAAAAGTACAGCTGTGATTTATACCGATGTTTCGAAACCTATATAACCACACCCTTAACTTTCAAATAGCAAAACAACATTTTATCAACAAACTTTATTTCAATAAAAAATATAACAACACGAAAGCTGCGAGTACTGTCAGCATAAGTAATGTAAATTGAATTAAATGTTGCAAATATATTGCAATAATCAAAACATTTGAGATTTGAAGCAAATGAATTCATCAAGTAAACCACATGAACAATTACAAAAACAGCACAAAGTCATTGACATAATCACTTAAACTCTCGTATGTTATATATGCGTAAAGATATCGTCCAATAAGCAACATAACACACAAAACCACAATAATATCAGAAACTAATGTGTACAATCAAGTATGCATATGTCTCATAATTCTGAGTACATTCTGAATACATCGTCTAATATTTCCAAAAGGATTCAATGACACCTAGGATTGGCCGGTCAGTTACGAGAAACAACGTATTATTGTAAATGATGGGGATTATTTAGTAAGACAAATGTGAATGGTATTATTTAAGGAATGAATATGCGGGGTTGATGTCATTATCGGGGTATGAACGCAATTGGGGTGGTCTAAGTGTGTCGAGTCCGAAGGGCTCCACACGTACTTTGACCAGCATAATTGCGGTAATGACATCAACCCCGCAATTCATTATTTATATTGACACCAATAGTTCCTTATTTCATTCAAGAATTGTTAAAAAAATACTTCATTTCATTTAAGAAAACCATTCATTAATCCTTTCTCACCCATTCTGTAAATAAAACTATATATCTCTTTTAAACGTAATATTTAAACACTTATGGCAACAATACATTTAAAATATAATGAATTAACACTTTCTAAAATGTTTATTTATATTTTACGGAACCTACTGACACAAAACAAACATTAAGTTTAAAAAAGATCAATAGTTTTCATGTATATTGTTATGCGATGAATTGCGATCCGAACATATCCGAAGATGTTGCGTTCATCGATTGATGAACGCAATTGCCGAAAGGCAGTTCATTTAAGGAATGGAAGTTGAGGTGTAAATACTACATAATTCAATACATTAAGTTAATCTGTGACTGATGCAAAAGTAACATATTGAAAAGATTGGATGTGATTGAAGTTCATAGTATGTATATATTGTATAGATGTGAGAATACATGACTTCGACGCCTTTTTTGCTCAACGAGTTGTGACCTTTAATCTTGCATTCACTCCAGAGAAATGTATGTAAACATATTGGGTAAACCGTCAATATGGAAACGTAAAGGTGGTTGTATATGTTACATGGAAATGATAAACATACATCTTATACAGCTGTTGCCAATTAGCATTCATAGAATCATATTATCTATATTTTGATAAAAAAGCCTAAACAGAAAATGTCAAGACTAACGAAAACCAGAACCAACCAATCATCAATAAATATATATATATATATCAATTAAACACAAAAGGGGTTGAAACAAATAGTAAGCAAATACGAAGGAAAGCAAACACAATGAAACACAAACACAATTCAAATAGTGAGTTTGTTATATAAGTATAGCAGTATTAAACGTTCAGTTTTTACTCACTAACGTACTCACTTTTTACATAAAGGTTTAAAAGGAAAGGAAGTGACCTTAAACAGTATTGAACACAACTTGCAAACCACAAGATGCAACAATATACCGTTTAATCAAAATAAAATATCACGAATATGCATTGGAAGCATGTGTGTTTCCATGAAATTAGGTGTATGACGCTGAACTGCTTCACCAGGAAAACTCTTCGTAAGACAATTATATATAGGTTCGTGATATTACATTTATAACTTAAATGCAGCAATAGGATATTTAAAAGTATTTGTATGAATATTGAAGAAAAATCAATTCAATTTCAACTGATTAAGATAACAAAACAATCATCATCTATTACGGATAGGTATATATAATTGGCGGCATGTTGTTATCAATAGTTATCAGTAATTATTGTTTGATTTATTAACATCAGCTACTTCTTTCCGAATATATATATTTTCATCATTAATCTGGTATGTTTTATTATTGGAGCGTTCAATTGCAGATAAAACAATATTATGAGACAATGTTTATCAATGTTCAAGTAAAACGTAGTATAATCTTACTTCAGTTTGGCAGATCATAAGTGTAATAAATCAGGAAGTGATCATTGTAATTGTCAATGTCTAACAATTCGGGATTGGATACAGATACAGAGAGCCTGTCAAATTTGTTCAGCATGAAAACCGCTGACAGGAAACTTGTAAAATAACCACCATTTCTGTCAATTGATTTTTTGTTTTCCATCAGGACACCAGTTCTGCCATATGTGTGGGTCAGACGATCAACGTGATGACTGAACATTGTTGGTCTGGTTTCTTTCATCGGTGTGCGTGTCACCTTTCGAGGCCGAATATTAATCTGCGAAGAAACGATGTAGTAGCCAGGCTGCCGAACAAATATTTCGCCTTCGAGTTCCAAGTGGACGCAGTTTTTTGAGTAAAAGGTTCGACCGTTTTTGTTCCACAGGACCTTGTGATGACCTTGAACCAGAATAAGATTTAAAATATAATGAGATCTAGATAAGCAAATTAAACGATATGATATATAACGTTAATTGTTATTACCATTTACTATGTCGGTAGGTTTGAACTCCACAATTCCAACTGCTTTTGCAATGGGCTGCTTGTCGATCGTAACTTTCTCACAGGCAGCATACTCTTCGACTATGTCAATGAAACCTGTTAAGTGTAACATAACACATTAAAATATGTGTGATTTATGAATATGAACTATTTTCATATACTAAGTATGTACTTTATAAGCGATGCATTTATTGATCCGCATTTGCATTTCTTTGCAAAACAAACTTGACATATATTTACTTTGACCGGAACTGCCGTAGTGATACTGGGCTGCCATTTCCTGAGAAGTAAAATAAAGTGTATGTCTTAATAAATGCTAGACAGGATAGATATAAACAAACTTATGTATATGTGAGTTTGAGATTGTAAACGAGTGAAATAAAAATACTAATTATCCTTAGAAAAAAGCTATGTTTAAGTAGAAAAAAACTATAGCATTGACACAAAATGTTCTTTTTTAAAAGTTAAAAGGTCTAGTTGAAACCAAACTTTAAGATCATTGTAGCAGGTTGGACGTGCATGTGATTTATCTTCAGTTTTTGAAGAAACATTGGGTTTGCAATTGTTTTTGGCGCAAATTTCTGCATTACGTTTAACATCAAATTTGTTGTGTTTAATGCTTTGTTTTTATTTAATTTGAAATTATTATGTTTTATCTTTTGTAGCACAGAAAAATATAATAATGCCGTGTGCTTTGGTCTGAGATATTTGATTTGCTTAAATTAACTATGCACTTAATGATTTACCGTTTGAAACAATATCTGAGCAATGCCTTTTACAGGTCCGCAACACATCCCATCGTCTCTTTGTTTGATAGCAGAACGACCAGCAGGATCTGGACTAAGGTTTGTGTTAGCATTAGACGTCATTGTGTCGCAAGGAATGCATGTTAAGTTTTCTTGATGTTTTGTTAAAGATGTTCTTACAACAGCCAAGGCTATTATCAGGACTAGGAACGCAAGCGTTAGGATGGCGTTTGCTAGCATACAAATAGCAGCGACTTGTTTTGATAGAATGCTATTGCATTTACCGGACCCCTGAAAAAGTAATACACTCTGAAAAGAACATACTTCACAACCGGAATTTAGTCAATGTGTCTCATTGCCCATTGCTTGTTTCATTTTCATATTCTATCCTGTAATAATCAATTTTGTCAACATTTTAATTTTCAAGGTAATTTGTATTATTATAAAAACAACCGAAACACAACATTTCAACTACATCTAATTAAACGTACCATCTTCTTTCTTGTTGGATTGTGACCGTTAGACATCATGCCCTGCTTTTGAAAAGTTTTTTTGCAGCTGGTCCCTTGCTTGGTGTGTATGCGCTAGGATTTAAATGGACTCTGTGCTGATGTCTGTCAGGTTATGAGTCCACTGTGTTCAACCTGCATACGGAGTAAAACAATACTGAGTTAAGACAATAAGTTAGGCTTTATTGGCGTATTAAGGTTAATGCTTTTTGTAATTGTGCAATGAGGTTTTTATATGTGTTTATCATAATCTTCGTAAACGCCTTTCTATTAGCGTTTAAAGTATCATGAATATTTTATATGCAATTTGCTTTTGTAAAAGAAAATCCTTAACAAGGCCTGTATTTCATTTGACGTATCTGTGTACCATTAGCGATATAGATCTTAATTACCAACAAAATATTTGCTTGGGTCAGCCACCGACGGCAATTCAATATTGCATAAGTTTGAGCCAACGTTTTAACTGACCCTGTCAATATCCCTGAGACTGATCTCCAAGAAAAGGAAAACTATAAAAAAAAATAACTTCATAAGCGCTCTATTCTCAATGATATCTTATCGTACTGTTAAGGTAACGCCCTAGATCCCACGGTTGTTGAAGTCAGCCTGATGTGGGTGTATGTTTCTTCAGCTGATGTCTATATTATTCTCAATGACTAAGTCGAGTTGTGCGTTAACATGAACAGGATGTTAGCAAGGTTTACGTCCAGCATTTTTCTTATCAAAGTAAGGACTTCTTCCATTCAGACTGTTTCAAAAATACTACTACTATCATGGGTAAATCAAATATATCATGATATATCAGTGCTAATCACTTACGTTCCACTTCACAGGTAATAAAAGAAACGTTGTCCGAACAACGCTGGCCTAAACGGATTTTAGCATAAATAGCCTTTCGGCAAACAAACTTCCTAATGATTGACAATTAATCGAAAGGATTCTTTACCCAGTACAACAATACTAATTTTAATCAACTTTTAACTGTTTATGACTTGTGTTTATTGATTAAATATTATTGCCTTTTGTACGCTCCTTAAATATAAAATATTACTAAACAAATCGTTATTTTAAACGTGTTAATTGAATTGAATATAAGATGACCACAAGTGTAAAAGCGTCCTTAATCAAAACTTTTAATGCATATCATTAAATAAAAATAAAAACAAAGTTTAATTCGACTAATAATGATCACCATTGAAGTTACAATAACCCCAACTTAACAAACAATGATCAGCATGGAGCTTGTTTTGAAGTATATTGTTGCTCATGAGCACTTCCTTAAACATATGTCTCGTTCTTTATGGATATCATTCAGGCCATTTCTTAGTTTAAACATTTTATTATAGTAATGATTGTATGATTTAGACTTATACATGAGTTAGTATTTCATTGGGCTCATGTTTAAATTAATTCTTAAAAACAATAATAAAACTTGCAACAGTAGCATTATTATTCATTTGTTATTTATGTACTGATAATTGGAGAACTGCAATATTAGCATTATATTAATGAATTTATGTGTTCTTGATTTCAATATATCGTTAAAAAGTTTGTGCAGTTCTAACGCGTCGCTGCCAAAATATTTCATCATCGGAGTATTATCGCAATCTTGATAAAATCTCACTGGTATCGTACAAAAGATTTACCTTTGAGAGAGTTTAGTCCCGATATTACGATATTAATGTTTTAAAATATCAGCGCAGTAATATACCTTCCACATGATGTACCATGTATCGTCTTTTTTCTTGACGTTTGGCAATGTATCCATCGGTACGCTATATATATATATATATCCAGCATTTGTTTACATTTGACCATATCCCACAATGATATTGTGCCACTCAACATGACACTGTGTAAACTATGTAAATATTTGTACAAAGATAACGTTCCCGCAGTATATTTATTATCTGCGCATTCGTACATAAATGATGAGAAATAAACTCTAACATTTGTATGAGGACACTTTTGAATGGATCATGTTTGGTCAATGTTTGCTAATCACATAACCGCATTGCATCGTTATTAAGGTCTTGATGACAAATTAAAGAATATTAATTGTATTTGTTTCTGCCATACAAAAGCAGTTTAACTTCAACTTTTTTTTTTTATTTTTGCATAAATTATTGTTCACACATTCTAAAGGACATACCTTAATGTCACAAACTTCTCCAAAATATCGTAATGTCGGTTTGATTGAAGCTGTATTTCTCTCAAATTTTTAAATTAGCAATATTTTCGATTTTATCTTTAATTTTATTTACGTAATGATGCAAGAAATATAAAAAAGTGTATACAACTATAGTATACATTGGTAAACTTACAATAAAGGCGCATCGATTGATAACAATTATTATATTGATAAGAATTCAGTACTCGACAATTACTTTATTTCATATTGGTCGTTTCATATGTCCTCTTTCTACACTATAGATGCAGTGAAAATATTCAATTTATTACGGCCGTACAGGAAATTGTAAAGTGTGTCCATTTTTTGTAAATACTGGCAAAAAGTACTTGGTAGCAATATCACAAATTTCCAGAATAAAGCAAAACTTTAAAAAGGTTTACTATTAACATATATTTAGAAACGATTGAAAATGTGTTTTTGCCCTCAAACGTTAACAACTCAAGTCGTACAAGAAGCAATAAACTGTTGGAATCAGTTATACACTCATTAATCAAACGTTTAAATATAATACAGCTAATTCATTAGTATCAGTTGAATATTAACAGGTAGGCCACTCAAATTTGTTTCATAATTTATTGCTGAATTATCGTGTTCGCAATGAATGTTCAGTTTGCTTTAAGTATGTTTACATTGCTTTCTTAGACCTTATTTAATGTGCCAATGCAAAATAAAGATCATTCTTTTAACAGGTTTTGAGTGTTTAAATTGCCATAATTGCCATACATATCCACTATTAAGAGTAAACGTAAATTGACCTCCTTGTTGGTCTTATAGTTGGTCATTATTAGATCGATAGTGAAGGCACCTGTAAGGTGTTCCATTTTTTACAGTACATGAACAACAAGAATCGTATACGAAGTACACACATGGACACAAACAAGACAAAAAAAACTTTAAAAAGCCCCAAACAAACAAACGAATCAATAAACACGATGTTAACGTAAAATCACAGCAAAATGAAAAAAAAACAACAATTTTTCAATCAAGTTTTCTTAAAATGGATCCCAATTTGATAGGTTGATGTTGTGTTTGAAAACACCAGTAATGTGAAATAAGATGGTTTTTTCCGAAAACATATGAACTCACTTGTACAATATAATACGTTAACGAAAGAATGTTTAAGATTGCCGACGATCAACGTTATTTGTCAGCAATACCAATGACTAACAAGGACAAGAAACGTACCAGCAAGGACTGTAAGAAAGAAATATATTTGCTACCCATACAAACATCGGGTCCGTTTCAATTCCACTGGGGTCGACTGGAAAACCCGAAGCGAACATTATTATGTTGCGACTTAAAAGACAATTTTTGGACATATATGCTCTTATTTGTGCAGCTATTGTACGATTTATTTGTTCTTTAACGGTTAACATGGATTTTGCACGGATCGTTAATCATCATATAATTGCTTCATTAACTGCCTTAAGCTTTGTTTGCGGTGATATAAGATCTAAAAGCTTGTAAATCCAACTTGAGTTCATTGGTATTTGCGAATTAAAATAATAAACACGTAAAAAAAAAATTCACTAAATTTAAGCTTCTTCGGTCTTATCTGTTTAACTACATCTGCAAATCAAGAGGTACTAGATAACCGAACAATGAACTCGATTTTACAAAAGAAATATCAACATGTCGTCTCAAAACAGTTTCGTTTGCAGTGTTATTTTAAGGAATAAATTGCGGGGTTGATGTCATTATCGGGGTATGAACGCAATTTGGCTGGTCTAAGTGTGTGGAGTCCGTGTATAATTTTGTTTTTCTGTGTTGTGAAATGTTCGACTCATTGTTTTCACTTTTTTGAACGTGTTAAAGTCAACGTTGTGGTTTTGCTTTAACATAAATGTTGGTTTTATTTGAGGTCGTTTTTTGGTACAAGGCATTTTATTTATGCTTTTGATTATAAGTTCAAGAACTCTAGTCGTAGGTTTAATATCTAAAACCTAAGGTACACTTTTAAAATATGCTGATTATCTTACTTTAGAATAAGAAGTTGTACGATCAATGAATAGAACTGCGGAATGAGATGTAATATATCATTAGAGAAAAACGCACGTTTAAGCATCCTGTTTCAGACCGTATGACATGATCAAAGCTTTAAACGTTAGATTATATATTTCAACGCTCAATTTCCAACCTAAGACATACCATTAGACTGTTATTGTGCGAACAATCAACGTCCATTTGCCATCAGCAAATATACCAAAACTCCGTTTAGAGGCACACGAGCCAAGAAATACCAAACATTCAAAGGACGAAACACTGCAGCATAAAAAGCTTTAGTCCAAACATTAAACATGTATCAAAAAAGTCACTGTTGTTTGTGGTTAAATATATAAACGTCTCCGCGTAATTTTAGTAAAAAGGACGAATAAGAAATATGACATGGTTGTAAGATCATAGTTGTCCATAAGTTATTGTAGATAATATTTAATCCTAAGTTCATCATAATTGATATCGTAGATTATATTTGACCAGAAGTTCATCGTTCTTGCCGATTGTGTCAGTAGATCAAACGTATAGATCACGAATTTCTTATTTAACTATTCTCCATTCTTATGTTTAATTTTGGTATGAGGAAACAAAGGGTCATCCTATGTTACACTTTCACTTAATTTCACGATGATCGTTAAACTACATGTAAACTGTTTGTGTGAATTCCATATAAGCCCGTTCAGAAGGACATTATCCACTGTTCAATTATGTTCCATGCGTTTGTCCGTTCGTTACGTCGTTCATCCGTGCTATGGTTTGTTTTATAGTTCGTACGTTCGTTCGTTCGTTTTGTACCCCAGTACAGTTGAGACCAGGCAAAATGTAAACATCACAAAATTTTCACACGTGACTTATTTTTGCCTACACCATCCCAAGTATAGAGAGGTGTTTGTTTCAGTGAAATATCGATTTTATTTCACCGAGTGAGCTCCGAAAGTTGGATGTTCGCGACTTTGAAAGGTTTTTGATCATTATGTGATTTTTTTTCTTATTTTGTGATTCAATTTTAAGACATTCCTGTTAAAGTCAATGGCCTGTGACCTACACGTTGAATGTCTCATATTTATATCCCTACATGAATTAAGTTTATCCTAAATAAAAGAGTGCTAGAAATTGCCATACATATTCATTTCTAGCATATCATTTTATAAACACACAATCTTCAAACAACAAATTGGTTGTTACAATTAATTTTTCACAAAAGTAAAAAAAAAACAATCGTATATTTGAGGACATAAAATCACTATATCATTAGGTGTGTTACATAGACTTTTTTGCAACATGCGTTTATGTAAAACACTTCGAAATTATTCACAGAACATCAGTGTTCAAATTGCCTGCTGATTAAAAGGTTTAACGTCAAGTGTTTAATTGTCCTGACATTGGTGTCGGAAATCATGAGGATTAGTTTGTATTTGCGGGGAGAAGGTTGATCGGAAAGAAAGTCTGGCGAATTGCATGAACATGAACCCACTCATCTTACAATGTCTAAATCACCCTTCTCCTTGTATTTCAAAGCAAAGTGAATTATTGTAAAGAAGGGATACGCAACATTATTAAATGCATTTGAATAAATCAGACAAACCGTACAACAACTTATTTATTTTTATGTAACAAAGCAAAACAACAAAAGCAATGCGATTGTCCATAGCATGTCAGTTTACATATATATAATAAAGAGATAATCAGAGTGGCGTTAATGGTCATGTGGATATTGACGTAAAATCATCCCGGTGCCAGTTCAACATGTTATGTGTATCGAAGGTGAAATATTTTCGCCGTGCATACATGTACAGTAAAACATACAGACGTCCCTGACTTGACGCATGATTTGAATGGGCAGAAAACACTACGCGATTTTCTGCCACATGCTAGTCTGAGGACCGACACGGAAACCAGCTTGACATATGACTGGCCGATTATCCAGAGCACTGGCATCTGCATGCAAGCGAACATTTATACACATGACACAACAAACTCGACACAGTCCTGGTCGGTGAACCAAAGCACTGGCACCTGCATGCAAGCGTACTTACACATATACACGTTTAACACATTTACAGCACGGCGTTGCCTAACTAATGCAAATAAATAAGAACTAATTGGAATGCAATCCCAGCACCAAGAATAAGACAATTGAGCCGAAGTTCTTTTACCCGCAGTTTGGGAGGGCTGACCTTGTTTAATTATTATTGGTAAGAAATATGGCTAACTGGCTAACCGGAATTTTACGCCACGATACATTTTCTAAATTTATCCAACAAAATATTGAATATTATTTTAGCCGCGAGATCATGTTAATGTAATTACACTTTATGACCCGTTTTTTACGTGTGCTTAAGAAGAAAATCCCTTAGTGTGTCGGCATACATAGCATTACCCACTGCCGACAGGTGAACTCCGTCGGCCGGGAAGAAACCCGGAGTATATAAACACATATCTATAAATAGTGTGTCGTGTGCGCCTGTCGATCTAACCCAACTGCGCCCGTGGCGATTTTCGCGGATTCTTTTTTTATTGATTTTTAATGACGTTAAATGACGTGGGTTTCGTCATCGGAATCTATTTAGTATATCTACCCAGACCATAACGGGGCTTGAATTCGGGGATCTTAGATTTTCGCCATTAATTGAGTTAAATAGTTTCGTTAGCGGAAACACAGATAGGTCGTTGCCGCCCAAATGCAAAAGTATTATTTTGGGTGGCTCGCACAAAAGGACATTGTATTCTACGGACCTGCAGAAACCTTTCGATCCGATGCATCCGACGCCTAACCAGGCAATGGTCCGCGGCAACCACAGGTTCGACGAGCCCCTTTTCTGAGCGGAGTGTCACGCGCGCTTGGGTAGCGAGTCACCCAAAACCCAGATATCTATATCACAGAAAAAGATATACCATGTTAAGCGGAAATTAACAATCTAATGTATGATTACGTAGTATTTGTATGTCAGTGAGGGTTTTGTATATTCTATTCGTTAATAAATGGTTTGTTATGGTAGGAATGTAATGCGTTAGGCCCAGAATTGTCCCTTCTAGCTTACACGCTGATATATTTCTTGTATTCTTGGGACGACCAACGACCAAGTTTCATAATGTTCGTCACTGGTATGCCGCGTATTGCTAGGTCAGTTGCACGGCCGATACGGAAGCTGTGAGAGTTTAAGCTTTGGGTACTGTGGCCGGCTCTCGTTAGACAGCGGTACCCTATTACCTAGTGACTGGAAAGCCGATGCTGTAACTTAAGGCTGATGTCCCCGCTGGCTTAAGGGGCAGGTACTCTAGCATAGCTGATACTGGGCATGGGTGTGTTTCTTCCCGGGGAGTTTCAACGTGATCGGTGGACCATGTTGACTGGTTTTATGTATACGTAAGGTCACTGACATGAATGACTCGTTGGTTGTGATGGCTACGTCTTTTCGCTTAATTTGATTCGACGAACAGCTACCATCTAAAAAGTGTGGTCGCTACCAGTTCGCTGACGCGGAAGAGGCCGAAATAGGCCAGTGAGAATATTGCCTTAAAAACACTAGCTTTGAATTCGGTTTAGCAAACATTAGGCAATGCTGCAATGATTTCGGTCAATATTGATTTTGTGATGGGGCGCCTCGCATCCCGTAAATGACTTTTTAGATCTCACACACCCTTTGAGAAACCTATTGACCACAAACATAGAGTGCATGACATGAAAGTCGTAAATTTTGTGTATGTAATTTAAGCCCGCCAGGTAAGTTTTAATTGTATTCGGTGAGCAGTTATTTTCAAACAATTTGCCTTTAACCATACTATATAATGTGCTGATATCGGCATGTGTTGTCTCAAGTTATATTTAGTCAGGAATGCTTGAAACGCTGTTAACGCTATGGTATATGTCCTGCGTGTGTTGTCTGCTAACAAACATCGTTAAAGTGTGTCAGCTCTTTTTTGATGATTTCCCAAAGATGGGGTGGTATGGATTGGGTTTACGCGTCCCCTTCCGGTGCTTGCTGACAGAACCGCGCGATTTGGAATCGTGAAAATGCATCGCATATTGAGTTTCTCTAACCGGGTAGGTCAGACGCCCTAAAAAAAATCAATGTCAAAACCCGAAGAATATCCATCACTTTATTCGACTTGGGTGAAAATGAGTTTAGGATGTGGACGAAACTTATATTATCGCAATTAAATCTTACATTTTTGTTTCTGAGCCCCTTCTCCCAAACAAAAATAGCAACCATGATTGGGAAAATCTCTAAGACGGTGATATTTTTGAGTAAGCCTTCGCTTTCACATGATTCGGGCCAGCGGGCGCATGCCCAGTGGCCCCCGAAGTAGATGCTGAAGCCTAGTCCGTTCTCCTCAGCACTATCTGTATATAACTCTGCGTGGTCGTTTGTTAGCCAGAATTGGTCATGGAATACGGAAACGCGGTTGAATTTTCTAAAGAAATTGAGCCACAATTGTAAGTCTAGCTTAACGGACCTTTTTAAACGGATGTGATGGAAGGGCTTGGTAAGACCGCATGTTGAGTTAATCAGTCTCCGGCAGAAGGAGCGCCCTAACGGTATGGCCTGGCAACAAAACTTGAGGTACTCGATCAGTGATTGCATTTCTTTCAGAGTTGTTGACTGTTTGGCCATGATGTTTTAGATATACCCCACTATTTTTTTCGATATTTTCCTTAGTTACGCGTACTACCATTTCCCTTGTGTCAGTTTCGATACCTAGGAACACTAAGATCTCAGTAGGGCCCTCGTTTTTTCAAGGGGACGTTGAGTTCATGCATTAATTCTACGAACAACTAGAATAGGGAGTAAGCCAATGTTGAGCCTTTGTTCCCGCTTAGGAAATCATCTAGATAATGTATTAGCATTCCTAAGACTGATTTGATTTTAACACAAAATTCCAGGGAAGTTAAAAAACGCTCAAAAGTCGCACAGCTGATTAAACACCAAAAGGAAGGGTTTTGTCAATGAAATACCTGTCATTGAATATATAGCCGAGGATTTCGAAGTCCTCCGGTCGGATCGGTAGGATTTAAAATGTTTTTTTTATGTCGACTTAAAACATCTTACAAATCTTGCCCAAAATGTATATTATTTTGACAGCCTCGTCGAAACTTGTATATTAAAAGGATGCGCTTTTTGAATCAAAGTGTTAATTTACTGAGGAGCCGGCAGGGTAGAAGGGTGGTGTATAATTATAAACTCGTTCGGCTGTTTGGTACCAATCCTATGTTGAAACTATATTTTCAAATGGTTTAACAACGAAAGGACCCGCTACTCCTTCGGCCAAAATGTCTTTATTAATTTTATCGATAACAATTTCTGGCTGTACTCTGGACAATTTTAGATTAGTGGCCTCATTACCCAGTCGTGGGCCCTGGTATTGCAGACTAAACCTGTGTTTAAACCCGCTTTTTAAGAAATTTGCCCCCTGTTCGTCATAGCAAGACAAGTGAATGTGTAGTGCGCTAAAATCGATTGGTGAAAGCGCGATGTCCAAAATATTTGGGAAAGAAATGACGTGGGGTTGCTCCCCTAATGGATAAGGTGGGTTGGCGCCCGCGAAAGGGCTGGCAAGGGGAATTTAACTGTTGCGACGTAGTAAATG
Organism: Mya arenaria; assembly: GCF_026914265.1. Lineage (NCBI taxonomy): Eukaryota > Metazoa > Mollusca > Bivalvia > Myida > Myidae > Mya > Mya arenaria. The sequence goes on along the minus strand of NC_069137.1, from coordinate 10,216,852 downwards.
ACTGGACGCGCGATGGTACGCGGTCAGACAATCTGCATACCGAAGCTGAGTAAACTTGGCTGCAGGAATAGCAAATTTGCCGAAACCTACAATATGGCCACCTGCAGTTACATATATTGAAAAAAATGGCATACTCTCGCCATTCTACTTGGCAAGGTTTCCCCTTGGGCCGAGAGCAGTCGTGGCCGCGGTCGGCATTAACATACATCGCCACCATAAGTCCGTGTTGGTAAGTGCCCATGATGAGGATTCCAACGCCTGTCGCAGCCTTACCTGTTAGTCGTAGCTGCACCACGCCAGACCGCCCTGGCGTATATCCAAATGGCTTCTCTTAAATTGTCTGACATTTTTTACCCCGATAATGATTAAAAAGAGCAATAACAAAATGCAACAAAACCAAAAGTATAAAGTAATAATCATATTATTTAAGCGCGCAAAACGTCATTAGGATATTTGCATATCAGATCACATTCTGAAAACCTTCATTTCTATGTTGATTTGCATATAAATGATTAGCATTTTTTTACTAAGAAGGTTTTGGTCAAAACATGTTGTACATGAATGCATATAATAAGAAATATTGTGGTTAAAATAATCCGATCAAGTTAAAAAAGAACAGTAGTAGTACCAGTGGTAGGAAGTAATAGTAGTAGTAGTAGTCGTAGTAGTAGTAGTAGTAGTAGTAGTAATAGTAGTAATAGTAGTAGTAGTAGTAGTAGTAGTAGTAGTAGTAGTAGTAGTAGTAGTAGTAGTAGTAGTAGTAGTAGTAGTAGTAGTAGTAGAAGTAGTAGTAGTAGTAGTAGTAGTAGTAGTAGTAGTAGTAGTAGTAGTAGTAGTAGTAGTAGTAGTAGTAGTAGTAGTAGAAGTAGTAGTAGTAGTAGTAGTAGTAGTAGAAGTAGAAGTAGTAGTAGTAGTTGTAGTGGAAGTAGTAGTAGTAGTAATATATTTACTGATAAATCTCTCGACAAGAATTACGTTCTTCATTTCAACCAAACAACTTTACTCAAATATGTCAGACCAATGCGAAAGATAAACGTCACCATGGTTATATGCCAAGTAAATTGTAAACATTTTTACCTTTGATAATTTCTAGTCCCAATTCTATGTTTTCCGCTAACAAATCTCAGCGCGGTTTCTTCAATCAAATGGTTTCACAATACATTGACATTTAAAGTATATCCAGGACGTGCCTCATCATAAATTAAATGCATCAACGGTAAAGGTGTACAATTGACATTTCACATCAAATAACTTAAACTGGTCAGATAAGTAGCAACGCATTGTATCGACCTGTCAAACTAAATTATAAACAAAAAATAGTTTAGCTTTCTAACAAATAGAAAAACAAATGTATTAATACAACATTACTACTCATCTAGGAGATCTAAGCTTTGCCTCAACCTCAACCCCTTAACATAACCCCATTTCGGAAACATCGCCGTTGATATTTTGTCCCAGCAATGTTTGCGATGACGTTTGATTTGAATCGTAGAAAACTTGTTAAGTGTTCAAATCAATCAAAGATATTTCGTTTTTTAACCTTGAATTTTAATGTAAAAGTGTTCGCTCTTCCTTTTAAATCTCAGTTTAATCTTTATTGCCGGAAGACAAATGTTTTTAAAGCCGGGTTTAAACTTCATCTTGGATATTTGTATTGTATTATTAAACATATCAAACACTTATCTTGAACAAATAGCTCCCAAGCTGTCATGTAAAGCACTCAGGGTTTATATACCTATCGTTTTATAAGGCTTTAATATTTATGCACTTCTAGCCATCTCATAGTGCATCGACACTTAAAACTCTGAGGTTTTGCAAACAAATCTGAATATCTGAAGAGTACTTAAATGAAATCATTTACTTTAAGCCAAAAAAGTGGTCGCCTTTTTAGACGCGGCCTAGAGGGATACATGTTTGCATTTGCCAATGGGGAAGTGTATACGGATAAATTTTAGTTATGAATAAAAAGAAGATTTGTTAATGATATCAACTATTATTCAACTTTACTTAAAATTTGTCGTCGATAACCGTTTTGATGCGTGTAAAACTTCCAAAACGTCATATAAAACGAATAAGCTTAATGTATAAAACATGAAATTAAATAAAATAAATTATCTCTGTGTTTGTATTGACTGGTCGCCGGTCATACGTGTTCGTTATTATAGAAATTTACTTTCTGTGAAAACGATTAATATACACGCCGTGGTAGTAAATAAATATGTCAGAATTTACGAGCATATTGTGAATAATAGTTTAAATTATGCATTTGATAACAAATATAAGTGCCTCAACACGACATTATTTTAAATTTAAGTGATATAAAATGGAAGCGTAAAGCTTAATTCACACGATTTTACTAACAAATGTAAGTAGCAATAACGAAATTAACACAATTTAAATTTAACTGATATAAAATTAAAGTTCAAAGCGTAATTCACACGATTTAAATCAAACATTAATGATCACTTTTGAACGAACAATGATAACCACTGAACTAACAATGATCATCACTGAACTAACAATGATAACCATTGAACTAACAATGATCATCACTGAACTAACAATGATCATCACTGAACTAACAATGATTTGCATTGAGCTTACAATGATCACTAATGGACTAACAATGATCACTCCTGATCTAACAATGATCCATATTGATCTAACAATGATCACTATTGAACGAAAGATGATAACCACTGAACTAACAATGATCAGTTGGCTATTTGTCTATAATCATAATACAGGTATAATTGTATGCTTCCTGTAGCTTTCATCTTTTATTAGCAATGCATTTCTATTGTAATTTCTTATTGCTGATTACCACATTCTTTTTCATGGCTCCATTTGTTTATGAATATCAATCAGGCCATGTCTTAGTATAAACATTTTTATAGTAATAATGCTTTTATTTAGATTTATAAATGTTTTGTTATTTAATAGGAGACGGGTTTATTTTAATTCTTAAAGCAATAATAATTTTGCAACAATAATACTATAACAAAATAACTATTCATTTACTTATACGTTCGTATCAATATGCTATACAATAAGGAGTATGTTTTCTGATTTCAATATATCGTCAGAAAAGTTTATTCAGTTGCTGCCAAAGTATTTCATCATATAACTCATTTGCACGTTTGACATTATGTTTACAGTTAAACCCCGTATCAGTTACGGCGTAGTCAATTAACAAATGTCGTCTGCCTTTAAACTAGTCGTAATGAAAGTGAGAATAAGCATAACAGTACAAACGCGCTGTCATTCATGACAATGTTTACATCAATAACTTATATGACCTCTTATCGTTTTATCTTGGTGTCGTGATTTGCTGTTATTTGATAGAAAGACAGCTTAACCACGTACATAATCATGTTATCATCAACAAAATATTGTGTAGAAATGAGATATACATAAAAGGTTTAAAGACCAAACAAATATAGTAAGTTTCTCAGGAGTCTATTATTTTTATAGAATAAATATTTTCTAGCTAAAATATTATGATTGTAAGAAATAGATGATTTCAATTTGTATTTTGAGATTAGTCACAAACATTTCTAAATATAAATACAAACACATATAAACATGTAATTTTCAAACGAAAACAAAGCAAAAAAAGGCTCCAATCTTAAAACAAAAATATTTTTCCATTTCTTAAGCGAACGTGTCTGGGACACTGAAGATGAAAATGGCCTTGTCTGGATCATGATATCAACGTATCTGACACACAAACGTTTGTGTATATACATTACCTGGTTTAAAAATTATCACTTTTTAAATGACTTCACTGTGTAATACTGTGGATCTATGACTAAAGCTTATGAATTAAGTTAAAGCAAGTTAAATAAGCACACAGTCACATACCCAAAATGCTTCAGGAAATGCTGTGCCAATGAACTTCAAAAAACACTATACAGGTTTCAAGAAAACGTCACGAATGCGTGTTCATAAATACAATACAACAAAGTTAAATTCCGATAAAAAAAACCCCTGGTTTCTACAATAATTATAAAATGATTGCATGATGATTATTTTAAATGGAAATCCCTCTCTGGTATCTGAATGTATACAAACAAGCAATATTTGATTTTAGTTTAACAAAATGTTTCTTCCGAAAAGCATTAAAACGTCATTGATAATACTACTTAGATATTTGAAGTATTTAAAAACAAAATAAATATTATATTGTAGTCATGATTAACATTTGTATTGCAAGATGAATACACATTGTTTAAAGATTTGCCTTCTTCAAAATATAGCTTTAATGAATTTATTTCAAATGAAACTTTATGGGTATGTCCGGTGTGAACAATTCAATAGTGGTCTTCTTTCATGGCAATATTATATGTTTGCCTTTGGAAATCATTTGCTATAATTAACAGCTATGGTATATTTCAGATCAATTGTGTCTTGTGTATGATACAATAGACGTGGATTTCGATATCGATTTTATAGACCAATTTGTATTTGTATCTTTTTGACGTTCAAAATACAATAATAAGGGACGAAGTAAACGAATGGTTAAGAAGTTTCCACTGCGCAAAAACAAGTTTGAAGGACCTTAACATAAATCTTTAAAAACATGTTTTTATTTAGTTTGGGGATTCAATATTTAGCAAGCGTAATAAACACATCAGTTACAATAATTATATGTAGGTGTAATAAGGAATTCAACAACTTGACGAAAAAAGATTTTATCAGACATTAAATCAAAATGCATTGTTTTTTTTATGGAAAAGTCTTCAATATAGAGCTAATCTGTTTTTATGTCAAAATAACAAAATAAAAACAGCAGCTTTGTGGTGACTGCTGGTATTTTAAGAAAGAAACAAATCAGCAATAAGAATTTCCAACCCACTTTTGTATTGTTTATCCAGCTCGTTTACAATGATGTTGAGAAGCAAATGCAAAATAACCATACGAACAAGCATTAAACCCAAACGTATCAAAAGCTGTGTCGACATTTTCCTGATAATCAATCGATCGGTTAATCATCCAAGCCATAAATCGTTTGGTCAAATAATTAATCAATCGATCAGACAATCCTTTAGATACCTTTATTTCAGATCAAAAATGCTTTTGCCAGTCTCAGTAAAATAGTTTGTGATTGGTGCTAATCACTTGCTACAAATGATAATATATAGAGGATATTTGTTTATTTCAGTGTAAGATCGTATTTTATTTCACGAGTGTCATAGAAAAACATATTTTCACGAGTGGCGAATTTTTTGTTTCTTTTATGCTTATTTTCGGACTTTTATTTGTTTTTTATTTGTTTCTGAATTACCCCCTTTTTTGAAAAGGGTGGGCTTTACGCCGCTACCCGTGGGTCGCCCCTCATGCATAATTATAGCTGTCAACTTTTCTACTTTCGGTTTGCTGAAAAATAGTTCTCTGCTATTCATTCTTAAAGCTTAATATTCGCTCGTTTTTTATTGCAAAGCTTTATGAACAGTAAACAATGAAGTATTTTTAGTGCACATATGTTCCAAAAAATAATGAAAACACTTTTTATTTTAAGATGGGCATGAATAAAAAACCAAATTACTACACCGCTATTTTAGAATGAAAATTTGGAAGGTCAAATGTGTTAGCAAAACAAATGTCGATACTCATTGGATTTTAACCATTTTCCTTAGTTTAAGACTGCATGTACGCGTGTTTTTATAGTAAGTTCATATTCAGTCATCTTATTGTCAGAGACCAGTCTGTTTCGCTTTAAAATGTTTGTTTTCCAGATAAAGAGTAAATGCCACGCTAGTTTGTTGACACATTTTGAGGTGTGGGTGGGGTAAAAAATATTTGATCTATCTGTAAATTGTTGTGTGAATTCTCCAGGAAGCTCATTTTACGTACTACAACGGTTAACAGTTCAAAATACATTTGAACGATGATATAAAATTTTATTTATGTTCGAACAGTTGTTTTTGTCTGTAATTTGTTTAGTATGAAAGCAAATGTTCGAACATTCAGCTTCAAAAATCAGTAAAATGTTTGATAAACGGGATAACCGGTAATAAAAGGTAAGTTGTTAATTTCCAATTATATATTTATTTGAATTTATAAAACATTTCTTTATTTTTTGTATTTAATTGACTGCATGACATGAACACCAATGGAAATTTTCAGTTGTTGAACCATTATTCATTAACTTAATAAGTTGATGGAGTACATCGATGTCTGTAAATGTATCATGACCTTTTGTTAAATTATTAAATGATATTTAAATCTGCTAACCCCACCACTGTACACGTTAAACGGCTTTTTATTATTTCCTCGTATTACAAGGTCTCAAAATTACTTGCACATTATTTTTTTATCGCAATAAATGGGTATTTATAAATTTTGGCATTTGTTACTGCTACAACTACTACTACTACTACTACTACTACTACTACTATTACTACTACTACTACTACTACTACTACTACTACTACTACTACTACTTCTACTACTACTACTACTACTACTACTACTACTACTACTACTACTACTACTACTACTACTACTACTACTACTACTACTACTACTACTACTACTACTACTACTACTACTACTACTACTACTACTACTACTACTACTACTACTACTACTACTACTACTACTACTACTACTACTACTCGTTTGGTCAAATAATTAATCAATCGATCAGACAATCCTTTAGATACCTTTATTTCAGATCAAAAATGCTTTTGCCAGTCTCAGTAAAATAGTTTGTGATTGGTGCTAATCACTTGCTACAAATGATAATATATAGAGGATATTTGTTTATTTCAGTGTAAGATCGTATTTTATTTCACGAGTGTCATAGAAAAACATATTTTCACGAGTGGCGAATTTTTTGTTTCTTTTATGCTTATTTTCGGACTTTTATTTGTTTTTTATTTGTTTCTGAATTACCCCCTTTTTTGAAAAGGGTGGGCTTTACGCCGCTACCCGTGGGTCGCCCCTCATGCATAATTATAGCTGTCAACTTTTCTACTTTCGGTTTGCTGAAAAATAGTTCTCTGCTATTCATTCTTAAAGCTTAATATTCGCTCGTTTTTTATTGCAAAGCTTTATGAACAGTAAACAATGAAGTATTTTTAGTGCACATATGTTCCAAAAAATAATGAAAACACTTTTTATTTTAAGATGGGCATGAATAAAAAACCAAATTACTACACCGCTATTTTAGAATGAAAATTTGGAAGGTCAAATGTGTTAGCAAAACAAATGTCGATACTCATTGGATTTTAACCATTTTCCTTAGTTTAAGACTGCATGTACGCGTGTTTTTATAGTAAGTTCATATTCAGTCATCTTATTGTCAGAGACCAGTCTGTTTCGCTTTAAAATGTTTGTTTTCCAGATAAAGAGTAAATGCCACGCTAGTTTGTTGACACATTTTGAGGTGTGGGTGGGGTAAAAAATATTTGATCTATCTGTAAATTGTTGTGTGAATTCTCCAGGAAGCTCATTTTACGTACTACAACGGTTAACAGTTCAAAATACATTTGAACGATGATATAAAATTTTATTTATGTTCGAACAGTTGTTTTTGTCTGTAATTTGTTTAGTATGAAAGCAAATGTTCGAACATTCAGCTTCAAAAATCAGTAAAATGTTTGATAAACGGGATAACCGGTAATAAAAGGTAAGTTGTTAATTTCCAATTATATATTTATTTGAATTTATAAAACATTTCTTTATTTTTTGTATTTAATTGACTGCATGACATGAACACCAATGGAAATTTTCAGTTGTTGAACCATTATTCATTAACTTAATAAGTTGATGGAGTACATCGATGTCTGTAAATGTATCATGACCTTTTGTTAAATTATTAAATGATATTTAAATCTGCTAACCCCACCACTGTACACGTTAAACGGCTTTTTATTATTTCCTCGTATTACAAGGTCTCAAAATTACTTGCACATTATTTTTTTATCGCAATAAATGGGTATTTATAAATTTTGGCATTTGTTACTGCTACAACTACTACTACTACTACTACTACTACTACTACTATTACTACTACTACTACTACTACTACTACTACTACTACTACTACTACTACTTCTACTACTACTACTACTACTACTACTACTACTACTACTACTACTACTACTACTACTACTACTACTACTACTACTACTACTACTACTACTACTACTACTACTACTACTACTACTACTACTACTACTACTACTACTACTACTACTACTACTACTACTACTACTACTACTACTACGACTACTACTAATTTAGTATAATAAAGTAGTAATTATTTGCAGAACTATGACTTAAAATAATATTTTTCTAAGCAGCATTACTAATCCTTATTATAGAGTGCTTATCCTGCTATTTGACATTTAGATAAAACATTCCTGTAAGAAGTTATTTACCCTGCCACTTTACACGGGCCGGGAATTTCCAGCACAGCGAAAAACGCTACCCGAAATCAATAGAGCAACACTTTCTTTTCAAATATAACCTGCCAAATCGGTGGTTTAAGGCAACATCACAGACAACGCATTGATTGCATAAAAATATGCATGAAACTTATCTTTAAAAAATAGTTTTAGGTTTGTGGTAAGAATTTTAATATGCATTATATAGTTCTTGCAAAAATAATTAAAAAACGACATTGGAACTAAAAACAATTATAGTTGAAACTGTAGCGCATGCGGCGCATAAATTTCACAAAGATCAGTATGGCAGTTTAGTTCACGTTTTCAACGCTTACAATTCTTGTTCAATTAGTTTAACTCAATTTAACGTTAACAAATAGTTCAGATTTTCATTCAGGTATAATCAGATGAAAGTACTTATTAAGTTCAATAGTTTTGCATTAACCTAGCTGTTTGAGATATGATTACTTCACTTTATTTTGTTTAAATCAAATGCAATTTAACGGACATTTAAGGAAATGAATGTATTAGAAGTATATATCTTTATTTGAGTCTCGTCCATATGCATACTAAATGTTGCATGCAATACATAAAACAAGTATATGGCCATTCTATACAGAATTACAAGAGACTATTTGACACATACACAGAACATATGATTACACAATAAAATATGGAAAGTAAGTGTAAATCTAGAAATAGTAGTTTTTCCAATCTAAAACAGTCTTTTTACAATGAAATGTGTACGGAAAATAACTAACAAATTGTAATTTATCGAAGTCCAATGGAGTCACAGAGTGCATTTAACCTAGATGCAATGCCCTGGCTACTGTTGTTTGTGTCATAAACCAATGTCTAAATAACTGATGTTAAATCCTCAAAATATAAAATATATTTACCAAAGATCCAAATTACGTGGACATCCCTGTAAAATCCAACGTTTCGCTTTATAGAAAAATGTCTTTCTCATTCAAGAGTAACGATCGCATAGCAAGAGACTTACATTTAGTTCGTTCTTGATTAACAATGAAGTATTAAACAACCTCCTCGATTGAAACACAAAATCACACTGTTAGTTTAAAACATCCCTCTCAATTGATATATTTAACATGACTGACAATCATAAATATCACATTGAATACTCCCCTGTTTATATTGCTATTGGACCACAATAAATTGCGCTGTCAAAGAGTTAAGTTAATAAAACGTTTTAAGTGATTACTCATCAATCACTTGTTTGTGAATGAGGCCCGGTGGAACAACATTGCAAACTCTTTAAATGAGCAAAATATACTGAAAGGCAAACAATCTTATCTTATTTCCCTTTCAGTTTACTTAGCAATTTCGCTATTACATTTTTTTGCTCTTTAGAAGTGTATTTGTAAACGTGAAAGCCCATTCTATACTTATTAGATTCCATTATGAACTATTTAGAAGTTTGAATAAAGGCTTTGGTATTCAATGTTGACAGAAATTTGATTATTTGATATTTGATTTTTTTTTTTTGCTCTTAAGAAGTGTATTTGTAAACGTGATAGCCCATTCTATAGTTTTTATGATACTATTATGAACTATTGTGAAGTTTGAAGGCTTTGGTATTCAATGTTGACAGATTATTGACTACATTGCCTTGTCAGGGAAGATTGAGATAAAGCATATCATTTGTATAAGCGCATAAAGCAAGTATTAACTCTTGCAGCTTTTGTAAAGCCATTTAAATTAAATATGTTATAAGGCAGGAAATATATATAAATGTAAAATCCTGGTGTAAAAAGGCATGCAGTTGGTAATATGATGGGAAAACCGATTTTGTCACTGCAAACAGTTTTTACCCTTGTCTTTTGTTCTTAAACAGGGTTTAAAAAATTGATATTGGCTAAGGACATTTTGACTATTTGTAGTCATGTAAAGTAGGAGTAAGACTAAATAAATTTCCATTTTCTCCGTAATTATCTATTATTATCATTCCTCACCAAACTGTATTTATCCTTCGTCTTGCTTTCAAATTCAAAACACAAACAAACAAACATCTATGAACAAGATGATTAATAGCACCTCTCCCCTGACTAAACTTTAAACATTGCTTATCAACTTCTCTTAAAAATGCGGGAAATTAATTCCAAAGTTTTATGGAACTGAAACGAAATGAGATGCTGCCTTAGCTAAATGCTTTTATCTTTGCTACGTAATTATTGAATCTAAGATTAAATAAATGCTGCTTTATTCTTACAACATCATATGAACGTGTACGCCCTTGTTTTGGTATTATTTTGTTTGTCTCTAATGCCTGTTTAGCCCTCTTGGTTATAGTGTCAGTAGCTTCGACATCTATATAAGGTTGTACTTATCTGTGAATAAGTCATCATAAATAAAGTGGGGCGCTCTTCCTTGAAGTCTCTCTTGTTTTATTGCGTATACGTTTTACAACAAAACTGCCAATTGAGAGGACAATAATTCAAAATTGCCATGACGAACGAGTAATATATATTTTTACTTAGTTATTATTTGTAAAGCAATAATAACTCATTTAAATTGTTTACGACACAAACATAACACAAACATATAATACTCGAAATATTGCTTGTAAGTGGCAACATGTATTACATTGTAGGATGAATTTGTGAATTCGTGCTCGTTCGGCCATATTAGTAACGTTTTGTTTCTTCTGTATGGGATAGTAACGTATAATGTCTGCTCCTGGATCGCACGTATGTCCGCACTGAAAGAGCTCTCAGAATTTGGCACGAGATATTGACACGAAATTAGTTTGAAATCAAAGTAAACATACATTTAATGTTCATTTATCTCCTTATCCGTCTCCACATAATAAAAAAACGTTTATGTAATTAGTCCCTGCACATGTCTCAGAACCTAAAAATACAAACACAATAGTATTTGCCTTACCTTAAACGTGTTGTGTTGCCAATAAAATCTCGTGACGAATCGAGCCCCGCATTTCATTATATACTGAGCCAAATAACCGTGCTCAATTAACAAACCTGCTATCAGAGAGGCAGCGCTTTAAAAATATGATATGATGAATGATATATATAATAAGAGCTGATAAGCTTATTCACAAAGGCAATTATTTAAACTATCTTTGTGCTTTCCCTGACATAATGTCGCCTTTCAACATATTCATGAATTAGTTGAAATATCAAGTATCAAATATCAAGAATATCAAGTTAATACAAAACAAAATATTGCATCATGCCGCAGTACTGTTTAGCTTGCGACTTTCAATTTAGCGGTGGAACAGTTATTTAAGGAGTTGAACTCACTTATTGGATTTTAAATATATTGCTGGCATTTGCTTTAAATATACGAGGTATATGTTTACGATATCTAACACTTATTCAAATTAAAGGCTAAGCATATGTTTTCTTTCACTATTAGGTTAAAAAGCAAACATAATAAATAAATATAATTCAACAGTAGAAGCAACTCATCATAACAAACACCATCATAAAGTACGCATCACAACTTTAATAGTTTACTGATAACTAACACCTTGTTGTATAGTGTTAGTGTTCGCAGTATTTGCTAAAGTAGCAGCAGCAGCAGTGACAGCAGGATAAGTTGTAGACATTTTGTTGTAGTGACAAAATTAAAACATAGCAGTAAGGATTATGCCCGAGAGGGTGTGGTATTGAGTTGAATATGTGTAAACTTGGTAAACTTTGTTTCTATTTAAATTGATATTGTTTCTCGCGTGCATCTGTTCTCGTGTACGGTACTTTGGCTCAGGATATGCGGGATTCGATTCCTCACTCGATGTTCAATTGGCAATACAACACGGTAAATACTACTACTTTAGGTATTGAGATAATTATTAGTGTAAGGAAGTACCACATAAATGATTTTTTGTACAATGGAGACGGATATGGAAATGAATCAACATTAAATATTAAACTCGTATAAAATTTTGAGAGCTCCTTTTATGCGGATATAATCATTCCGATCCAGGATCAGACATTATACGTTAGCATATCATATCATACAGAAGAACCAATATGCCACTGATGTGGCCGAACGAGCACAAAGTCAAGGATTCAATCTATTCATCTTATAAAGTGATTTTTTTTGCCAATTACAAGCCTATTTTCCTAGTGTTGTCTTGTTGTGTTATACTAGGGAACAATGTTAGTGAATTATTGTGATAACAAAGTAAAAATTGTCGCAGTCCAATGTGTGATTCATTGTCCTTTACGTAATATTGATTTGATTTGACTTTACTTGAAACTAAAACACCTGTTCTGTTCTTGTACTAGGGAACAATGTTAGTGAATTATTGTGATAACAAAGTGAAAATTGTCGCAGTCCAAAGTGGGATTTATTGTCCTTTACGTAATATTGATTTGTTTTGACTTTACTTGAAACTAAAACACCTGTTCTGTTCTTGTCTGTATGATTATTTCATTTGATATTCTATCACACACAAAATGCAATTGACAAATGTACAGTATGGTCAAATATCATGATTGTTTCATCGAATGCCCTTATCAGGATCTGAGCAAATAAACCAAGTCTACCACGGCCTCGCTCCATATCAATGACCACGATTGTCAACCTAGACCTCATTTCCATTTAGGTAACATCCATTGTCTACCTAGGTTTCAGCTCCGTATTAATGACCTCGAGTGTCAACCTAGACCTCATTTCCATTTAGGTAACATCCATTGTCTACCTAGGTTTCCGCTCCGTATCAATGACCACGATTGTCAACCTCGACCTCATTTCCATTTAGGTAACATCCATTGTCTACCTAGGTTTCCGCTCCGTATCAATGACCTCGAGTGTCAACCTCGGCCTCATATCCATTTAGGTTACATCCATTGTCTACCTAGGTTTCCGCTCCGTATCAATGACCTCGAGTGTCAACCTCGGCCTCATTTCCATTTAGGTAACATCCATTGTCTACCTAGATTTCCGCTCCCTATCAATGACCATGATTGTTAACCTCGTCCTCATTTCCATTTAGGTAACATCCATTGTCTACCTAGGTTTCCGCTCCGTATCAATGACCACGATTGTCAACCTCGACCTCATTTCCATTTAGGTAACATCCATTGTCTACCTAGGTTTCCGCTCCGTATTAATGACCTCGAGTGTCAACCTCGACCTCATTTCCATTAAGGTAACATCCATTGTCTACCTAGGTTTCCGCTCCCTATCAATGACCTCGAGTGTCAACCTCGTCCTCATTTCCATTTAGGTAACATCCATTGTCTACCTAGGTTTCCGCTCCGTATCAATGACCACGATTGTCAACCTCGACCTCATTTCCATTTAGGTAACATCCATTGTCTACCTAGGTTTCCGCTCCGTATCAATGACCTCGAGTGTCAACCTCGTCCTCATTTCCATTAAGGTAACATCCATTGTCTACCTAGGTTTCCGCTCCCTATCAATGACCACGACTGTCAACCTCGTCCTCATTTCCATTTAGGTAACATCCATTGTCTACCTAGGTTTCAGCTCCGTACCAATGACCTCGAGTGTCAACCTCGGCCTCTTTTCCATTTAGGCGACACCCATTGTCTACCTAGGTTTCCGCTCCGTTTCAATGACCTCGAGTGTCAACCTCGGCCTCTTTTCCATTTAGGTAACACCCATTGTCTACCTCGGCCCCCTCTCCGTTTCAATGACTTACATAGTCTACGATGACCTCGCTGCATATCAATGACCACGAGTGTCAACCTCGGCTTCTTTTCCATACAGGTGACACCCATTGTCTATCACGGCCTCGCTCTGTATGAATGACCTCGATTGTCAACCTCGGCCTTTTTTCCATTTAGGTGACACCCATTGTCTACCTTGGCCTTGACGCCATTTAAGTGACATTTATAGCCTAATCAATGGTATATAATACCAACAGCTTGATAAAACTACTTAAGTGTTTCAACAACATGTTATTCCTTTTGTTCAATAAAAATAATTTGATAATCTGAACTAATAAACAAGTTGTAATATTGATACGTAGATTGTTTAAATAGTCCATGGACAAGTTTTATGGCTTGATATGAAAACAATACAATTTATCAAACCACAACAATAATGTCATTCAGCTTTAGTGCTTTGTGTTAACTTATAAGCGTTTTTCTTTAGGATATACACGCAATGCAAAGTTATCAGTGAACGCCAATTCAATGAAGCTTACCCAAATACCTTTGAAGGCATATTGTAACAGTCCTTTTAACGATTTATTTAAAAAAATGCGAAATCTATAATATTCGACCCTACTACTACTACTCCGACTACTACCACCACCACCACCACCACCACCACCACCACCACCACCATTAAATTTACTCCTACTACTACTACTATTTTTACTCCTACTCCTACTACTACTACTACTACTACTACTACTTTTACTCCTGCTACTGCTACCACTACCACTGCCACTGCCACTGCCACTACTACTACTACCACTACTACTACCACTACGACTACTACTACTACTACTACTACTACTACTACTACTACTACTACTACTACTACTACTACTACTACTACTACTACTACTACTACTACTACTACTACTACTACTACTACTACTACTACTACTACTACTACTACTACTACTACTACTACTACTACTACTACTACTACTACTACCACTACTACTACTACTACTACTACTACTACTACTACTACTACTGTGGAATTCCATCTTTTTAATTGCGCACACTGACTGCTATTAAGTGTTAACTTGCCTTCCGTGTTAGGGGGGGATTCAATTAATGTGTTTGTGAAGCCGGCAACTAATGTTATAATCTTATCTTCATTGTTGCTTTCTTGAATATACTTCTTGTGTTACATTTTTGTGTTTGCTGCTTTAAATTAAATTCATGTTTAATTGCCCCTATAACTGTTTTTTTTTAACCAGGAAACAGACTCGAAAGTGATTCTTTTTCTATCAGCTATTTATGTTTAATTCTTAATTTTACTAATTTTGATACATTACATATATTATTCCCAAACAATTGACTTGATCATGTCTAATGTTTACACTGAAGTAAGTCATGAACGTGAGAGTGCATGCATGTCCTAAATATGGGCTTAATATTGGCTTGGTATATCTGTTACAAAGACATGCTAGTTTTTAGCAGGCAAAACATATTGCCACCAAATATACAACTCATTTACACCCATAACGTTTAAAAACGCTTAACAAATAGCCAGCAAGAAAACTAGAGTTCATTGCGGATGTTTATTTAGTACACCTGTGATGCTTTTAACTTCAATTTTGCTTTTAGTTGACTAATAAATTTATTATTGATCATTCCTATTTGAAATCAAGGCTTACATTTGCACCTGACGGTTTAAGATTAGTTAACCCTAGTGCTGGAAATTTCCCTTCATGTTGCCACCAGACCAACAGGCCAAACGCTTCGATTGTGCCAAAAACCTTATGGAAACAAAAACGAATCATATTAAAATTTCTGATTTGCTCACTGGCCATTTATAACTTGGGAACCTCAGCGACGCATATATAATAAACACAGGGGTGAGAAATGTCTAGTGATATAGGCGTCCGCCTCACGCCCAAAAGGTTGTGGGTTAAATCCCCACCAGGGATACGTTCTCAATGCCTCTCAATTTGGACAGCAGTACTGTTTTTATGCAGCAAAACGGACTCGAGAGTTATTCTAAAGGAACAAAAATGTATTAACGATTTCCTCATTGTCACTGTTATAAAATTATAATTTATATTATATAAAACATATAAACCACTGTGTTTTAAGGCGTTCGTTCACCTGGTTGCGTCTACATCAAAACGTATCGTTCAATACATGTTTGTAAGTTTGACACAGAAAAATCCTGGTCGCATCTGCCAGCTGTTTGTCTGTATAGGTAATTACCTATTATAAATTGTGTTTGACTATATAAGATTGTCGATCAGTCGGACTGTTTCATCGCAACGCCTGTGAATCGGTCTGAGACTGTCAATAAGTTAGCCCGCCATAGTGAGGCTGCTCATTGACAACTAGACGCACCCGGTGACTTCTCTTCATATTCAGTGTATATCCACAGTCTTTGAAATATGGCAATTTCAGAATCGATCGGGCGTAACACTGCCAGTTTAGAATTTTCGGAAGAAAAATTTCGTTAAATTTAAATCAAATTCTGCTTGATGTATATATTCAGATAGCAGCTAGCATGCTATCAGAGAGGGATTTCTATTTCAAGCAAACATCATGCAGTCATTCTATAACTATGGTAGGAACCAGTTGTTTTAGGTATATGTGGGACTGTACCTCTGTTGTGTCGTATGTGTGCACACGCATTCGTGACGCTTTGTTGGCACCGGTATTTTTTCATTTGCTTTGTACATATATGTTGGTGTTTATGTTCTTTGGCACATCATTTTATGCAGCATTTTGTGTATTTGTGTGTGTGTTTATTTAACTTGCTTTAACTAAGTTCATAAGCTTTGCTCATAGATTCACAGCAATACACCAGTAAATGTACATACACATACGTAGGTATGTCTGATACGTTGATGCCATGAATCAGACAGGAGAATTGTAATCTTCGGGCTCCCAGGAACATAAGTTTAAGAAATGGAACGGAGCGCTTGGTTGGGTGTTTTTGCAAAAAAATAGTTTTGTTTTAAGATTATGCTATCATTTCGTTTGAAAATGACAGCACGTTCATATTTTTGTGTATTTGCATTTGGAAATGTTTGAGACTAATCTCAAAATTTATAATGAAATCATTTTTTCTTACAACCATTATGTTTTAGCTAGAAAATAATGCATTTTACAAAACAATAAATTCCTGAGAAACTTGATAAAAATTTTATTCGTTTGGTCTTCAACAATAAAACCATTTATCAATTTCTTTTTCAATACAATATTTTGCTTAGAATAAGATGAAAGATTGTGTATGTGGTAAAACTCTTTTTTTAATAAAAACAGCAAAGTACGACACCAAAAAAAGAGGTCATTGCAGTTATTGATGTAAACATTGCCATGAATGACAGCGCGTTGTATACTGTTATGCTGATTTACACCTCCATTGTGACTTGTTTGAAAGCAGACATTTGTAAATTGAATGCACCGCACCTGATACTGGGTTTAACTGTAAATATTATGTCAAACGTGCCAATTGTTATGTCGGCCTAAGCTCTGTGAATTATTTCAATCGGGGTGTTATTCAAGATAAACGGCCGATAGTAACGTGGCAACTTGAATATATTAAGGAGTTCACGACATTTTCAACTAAAATCGTTTCTAGATCAATAACTTCGTTTCAAATAAGTTGAAAGGTTACACGGAATAGTCTGTTAATTAATGATGCCTCAATTATAGAATAACATAGAACCATAACTAATGAGAAGAAATAACTGCATGAAGATCCTTTTACGGTGCAATTATTTTAGCACAGTACGAAGGGTTACTATATCTGATCAAATAGCTACCAGAAAGACTCAGTCAATGGCTAATTGTTTCTTTAAGGCTAGACTACACTGTCTACAATATTTCTTTTGTTCGAAATACCTTGCACGATGTTAGGATTTAAGTTCTTTGATTGAATATCTTCTCAATTATTTAACTCATTCATACCACTGACAGTCACATATTCATATCGGATGGGTTATTTTAAATTCACAATATATTAATAATATATTTGGCATTTAAATTTAACGTACCTGGATACATTTCCGCGTAAGTCGGATTAGAGTATCATTTTACATTTGTTTAAAAATATTTTATTATTTTAATAGAACATATCATTTTTGTTTTCAAATATTACTTGCCAAATCAGATAGCACCACAGACAGCGTATTGATAGCATAAACACATAAGCACAATAATTTAATTCTTAACGATCATACTGATTGTAAAATTGAAAAATTTTGCTTTGTGGTAAATAATATGGTAAACATCTTAGATATATGATAGCTCTAAAACGATTTTAAACTGCATTAGAACTCAAAAAAAATCAAAAAAAAATAAACCGTATCAGTGCGCCGCATCAGATTTGCAAATGTCGTTTGATCTTGAACAACGCTTATTATCTCAGTTCAATAATTACACGCTGATAACGACATATTTATTTCGGAGGATTGTGGTAAATCAAACAAGGTATGTACACAAATATTTCAACCTTTTAGCCCGTTATGACAAGTTGACAGCTTTCTTTATCAGATGTCAATACTTATGTAATCACTCCTAGCTGTTGGAGAGATATCTGCCGAAAACGTTGCTTTACATACTCAGTAAGGCGATAGTTTAATTTGTGGTTTAAGAGAAGTTTTAAACCCTCTCTGTATGGGTACGTGTGCGAGTGATAGTGCACGGAATGACCCAGCTAGGATTACATTGTATTAGTTTTAAACGCCTTGTAAGATAGAACGAGGACAGTTATTTAAGTATCAGCGAGCCTACTAGTACAAGTTTACAGAATACTTTTTAACTTTTACGTCTGTGTATTGCTACACACATAGGTACAAAATTTGTTTCTCTTCCCTCTATCGGCTTTCAATATAAGTCGTCATTTGCGTTTCGATTTAGTACACTGTACTAGGGTATGCAGACGACGAAAAACAAAGCTTCACAAAAAATGAATTCAAAACGACCTAATATTTAAGGTTTTTATAAGAAGATATTTAATTATATTTAAGATAATATTATAATCAATAAACAGCGATAATGATGAATAGTTTGTATCAGCTATTGAATTACGCGAAAATTACTTTAACCTGCATAAATATTGTGGGTACTGACTCGACTTTTGACCATCTTTGGCACTTTTTATGGTTGATTGGGTTGGCCGTTTGTATTCTGTAGTTCACTTGTATAAAATAACTCTTCTCTCATTTTTCTGCATGTCATAAAGTGTTTACATATGCAACGCCCTTTTCTGGTAACTATTCAATGGAAATACGGTTAAACGTATGCTTAATAAAAATAATACAACTAACATTGTGAAACGTTTAAAGATTGTATTCTGTTCAAAGAATGTAATAGGTGAAAATCTCAATACTCTACTGAAATGGGCAAATCATCAACCGATTTGACAATTGCATTTAAACCTTGTGCTACCACTAGTTAACTCCTTTAATAATAACCGCTATTCATCCCTACACGTTATGCATTGAAACTTTACGTCAGCATTCAGGCTAGTGCATTATCATTTATACTGACTATTTGGTTCATACTACTATGCAGTTTATTTCATAAATATGATTTTGTTTTATGTTTGTATGACAGTTACTTATGTATGTAGTTTTTGTCTATTTTGTTAATGTCCTCTATTGATGAAGGAGTTCTGTTTTTCTTTTTTTTAGTGGCTCCTTGTAAAAGTCACTTTCTTTGAGGTTGAGGAAGAGGCGGAGGTTCTGCCTGAGGAGAAGGTGAAGGAAGATGATGTCATCATGCAACTGTATATGTGCACCTCCTTTTTAAAATATTGTATCCTTACGTTGTTGTCACCGATCACCGCTGAACTAACAAAGATGAACATTGAGCTAACAATCATCACCAGTGAACAAACAATGATCACCATTGAACTAACAATGATCACCACTGAACTAACAATGATCGACATTGAACTAACAATGATCACCATTGAACTAACATTAAAACAATGATCACCACTAAACTAACAATGATCAACATTGAACTATCAATGATCAACATTGAACTAAAAATAATCACCGTTGAACAAAACATAATCGCCATTGGACCAACAATGATCACCACTGAACTAACAATGATCACCACTGAACTAACAATGATCACATTTGAAATAACAATGATCAGCATTGAACTTTCAATGATCAACAGCGATCTATTAATGGTCAACATTTAACTAGAAGTGACCACCATTTAACAAATAGCAATTACCATTGGACAGATAACCATTATATTAACAATTATCGCCGGTGACCTTACAATGATCAACATTGAACTAACAATGATCACAAGTGACCTTACAATGATCACCAATATAAACACAAAAGTCAACATTAAACTAACACTGGTCAACATTAAACTAACAATTATCACATTGAACTAAAAATAGTCACATAAAGTTAACAATGATCACCATTGACTAAAAGAAAGATAACGATTGAACTAACGATAGTCATCATCAAGTTAAAAATGATCACCATTATCCAAAGGAATGATCACCACTGAACTAACAATGATCAACATTGCACTTACAATGATCAACAGTGATCTAATAATGATCAACATTGAAATAGAAATGACCATCATT